>NC_069503.1:214474033-214614033 GCF_027579735.1 Bombina bombina
GCACTTGGTAAGAGCAAGCCGCTCATGCATGCTAACCCAGAAGGGGTCGTCACTCCATCTAGGCTCCCATTATCATGTTTAATCTGGGGCTCAGAGAGATGTTGGACACCATTTGGCTTATCCACGGCCTTTTGGTCTCTCAGAATTGTGTTCTGTATAGTGTCCGATATCTGAGGGGAGCTTGTTTCAGCATAAATACTACCCCACTCTCTTGTTAGGTGTTCGGTTATGCATGTAAGCTGATCCTCCAGTAATCTAGTGAGAGCATCTAGTAGCGTGGTTTCTTCAGGGTCCATTCTGATATATTGATGTCTCACAAGCCAAGACAGCGGTCTCCCACTAACTTGATAAATGTGAAAAGTAGCAGTCGTCAGTGACTGTTGTACCCAGCCTAGCTGCTGGGGGGGGTTTCTGAGGCTTTGTATTAGGCTGCCACCATAAGCCTCAAAGGTCCAGATCCAGACTCTGCGATCATGAAAACACCGGAGTTAGGGCTATGATATCTATACCATAAGGGGTATATAGAGTCTCAAGTTTTGATCTATTAGCAGTCCGATGTACCAGCAATAATTGGCGGATTAGCCGGATCTCAGCAGGAGCTCCAGATATTGCGACTACTCATGGCCGCTGCCCGGACACGCCCCCTTTTTTAAACTTTTAAAAACACGTTTTACATAGTGCAATGTTAAAAAAAAACCACACTATTGTAAAACAAAAAAGCTGTGGCTTCTGTATTCTTTGGGATATTAAAATAATATTAATATTTTTTTCTTTATTAACAATGGAATACATAGCAAATATATAAATATTTAATGGGAGTTCTGTGGGTGTTATATGACAGTAACCTCTATTATAATGCAGAAACTTTGCTAGGAAGTTCTAATGTCCTAAACAATATCCGCCAGCTTAGGTGAACCTTTTCACACATAACTGTCTACTGCATGCTCTGTAAAACTTACATATAGAATTTTTGAACTATTACAAATCAGAAAACATTTTTACATTTCGTGAACGCACATTTTATGTTGTGTATAGATGTTTTGAAAATATGCCCCCTCCACACTGCCAGATTTGCATTCACTGGCAATATGGTCAGATTATTTAAAAGGCTGTGGACCCTACAATGGGCCAGATTACGAATGGAGCGCTAACAGTTAACGCGCGAGTGGGTGTTTGTGTTTGCCAGGTTTACCCCTGGTATTACAAGAGTTAGTTACCACATCTGGCCAAATGGGACAAGCCCAGGTACCACGTCAAGGTCTCTCCCAAAACCTGGGTCCCTAATACAGCTACAATGCATGCTCTCAATCAAACAACCTGGGAAGAAGTCAAAAGTTCACAGAATTATTTAATAACCCTAGACATATAGAAAATAGGGAAGGGGAAAGCACTCTCAGACTGGACTGGGTACACATCCTTTAACCCTGCAACATGCACAGCCCTGGGTGCTTAATAGCACTCACAGGTAACTGTACCATCCATAGAGTCCCAGTCAGTGTTATAGTGTGTATTTACATTAAATATTTTGACATTCACATATATATCTGAATATATTTATGTCTATGTATAATCGTATATATATATATATATATATATATATATATATTATTGAAAAATAGAACATTTTCTTCTATGTGACAAACATTGGAATGTGAAATATTCATATTTTAATGTCCGGTTAGTGAACATGAGGATTTGCAATCAGGTTTGGGCAGGTTTTTTCCCCCCCACTTTTTTTGCTCCATTGACATCAATTGTGGAATACTTAAATGCACCCGCAATATCCTCACTTCGGCTTTTTGCGCTTGTTGGGTTAGCGTGAGAGCAAAAACAGTTTACTTTCAACTCACAATACGAGCGCAAAGCTTATGAGTGCAAAAAGCTTACTTATCCTATCTTTTCAATGGGATCTACCTAACGCCGGTATTTAGAGTCTTGGCTGAAGTGAGCGGTAGAGCCTCTACCGACAAGACTCCAGCCGCATATTTTTTTTTACAGGCAAAAGAGCTGATTACTTTGGGGAATGCCCAGCAAAAGGCCCTTTTAAGGGCTGGTAAAAGAGCTGGTTACATTTTAATTTAGAATAGGGTAGGGACCTTTATTATTTTGGGGGGCTTTTTTATTTTATTAGGGGGCTTAGAGTAGGTGTAATTAGCCTAATATTCTTGTAATCTTTTTTTATTTTTTGTAATTTAGTTTAGTTTATTTAATTGTAGGTAATTTATTTAATTAATTTATTGATAGTGTAGTGTTAGGTTTAATTGTAACTTAGGTTAGGATTTATTTTACAGGTAATTTTGTAATTATTTTAACTAGGTAGCTATTAAATAGTAAATAACTATTTAATAGCTATTGTACCTAGTTAAAATAAATACAAAGTTGCCTGTAAAATAAATATAAATCCTAAAATAGCTACAATATAATTATTCATTATATTGTAGCTATATTAGGGTTTATTTTACAGGTAAGTATTTAGTTTTAAATAGGAATACTTTAGTTAATAAGAGTTAATTTATTTCGTTAGATAAAAATTATATTTAATTTAGGGGGGTGTTAGGGTTAGACTTAGCTTTAGGGGTTAATACATTTATTATAGTGGAGGCGAGGTCCGGTCGGCAGATTAGGGATTAATACTTGTAGTTAGGTGGTGGCAACGTTGGGGGGGGGGGGCAGATTAGGGGTTAATAAATATTTTGTAGGTGTCTGCGATGTTAGGGGCAACAGATTAAGTGTTAATAAGTGAAGTTAGGTGGCGGCGATGTTGGGGGGGGGGCAGATTAGGGGTTATAAATATTATGTAGGTGTCGGCGATGTTAGGGGCAGCAGATTAGGGGCTCATAGGGATAATGTAGGTGGCAGCGATGTGGGGGGACCTCAGTTTAGGGGTACATAGGTAGTTTATGGGTGTTAGTGTACTTTAGAGCACTATAGTTAAGAGCTTTATAAACCGGCTTTAGCCCAGAAAGCTCTTAACTACAGCCTTTCCATGGGCGGTAGGAGTTTTGTCGGTAGAGTTGTAACGCTCACTTTAGCCAAGACTCTAAATACCAGCGTTAGGAAGATCCCATTGAAAAGATAGGATATGCAATTGGCGTAAGGGGATCTGCGGTATGGAAAAGTCGCGGCTTGAAAGTGAGCAGTACACCTTTACCTACCTGACTCTAAATACCTGCGGGCGCCAAAAGCAGCGTTAGGACCCCTTAACGCTGCTTTTGATTTGACGGCTAACGCAGAACTCTAAATCTAGGTTTGTGTGTTTTGAAGTCACAACCTAAAAAAATGGGTTGAGCTTGTAAGTCTAATCAGATCTCATTACTTTATCACATTGTGATACATGCTTCCTTATCTTATATCTGTCCACAAACCAATCACCAATACTTGGAGAGAACAATTGAAAATTAACATTTTCTTCTACTGGCTGTGTTTACACAGCTTTGCCTTGAGGTCAAAAACTTTTAGGATGGGTGGGGATACCACAGGCTAAATAAACTATTTAAAATGCCAATATAAGGGTAATGGAAATACTTGTAAACAATTTAATACACTCCAGCTGGTAAAATGGATCATTGTGAACAAATTAAAGGGGAGAACATTTTTAAGTAAACTGTCCCTTTAATTCTTTTAGTTCTTTAATTCTTTAGGTGATTGAAGCAATTTTTGTTGTGTTTAACCATTATATATATATATATATATATATATATATACATTTATACCCTAACACACCATTCTGTAATGTTCTGAAGGTGCATTATACCCTAATATAATCACCAATCAGGATTGAGAGTAAAAATAAATGGGCAATACTAAGGTATATGTCAAGTTGTTCTGGTGAAGGTGTTACATATAGGGCCAAAACAGGTTTTATTACCATTGGGCCAGATTTGGATTAGCAATGGTATTGGGTCAGGTAAACCATTAAAGTTAATTGCAGTGGGGTTGCTTACGGTTAGGAAATCAAGGTGTCACAATCTGAAGTTAGAGGGTAACAGAATCAGGAGAAATGTGAGGAAGCTTTTTTTTTTCTAAAAGGGTGGTAGATTCACAGAATACACTTCCAATAGAGGCGGTAAACAAATAAAAAAAATGCCTGTGGCATGCATAAGGTTATCCTAAGAAAAAACTAGCATGTAATATGGATAGACTTGATGGGTCTTTTTGAGTCTTATCTACCATCAAATTTTATTTTTTTGTGTTTCTATATTGTGTCAGGGGTTTGCCTCAGTGATGAGGATCACTTATTGTTATAATCTATTTGTACAGCACAGCCAAATTCTGTAGCCTTTCACAAACAACAATCAGGCTATTTATATCTCTCCTTCTCTTCTATCCTCTCCCCTCTACAACACACATGAACTCTATTCCTATCTCACATCACTCAGCCAACCATGCTCCCCTAACTCTAAGCTTAAAAACACATAAGAAACACTCTCATCTTCTTTCTCTTATTATATTTCTTCTCCTTGCAGCTGGGAATGTTTTTCCTAACCCAGGTCCACCCTCTGCCTCTCTGCTCACTACCACCTCTGACACCTCTAAAATATTGCCTCATTAACTACACTTCTGTTAAAACCCCACAATTCGTTTGTGCCCTTTGGAATGCACACTATTTATACAAACTCACTTCTATTCACAACCTATTAATTTCCTGATCACTTAACCTATTAGCCCTCACAGAAACTGCAGGAGCCTCTCTGTCCTATGGCAACCTGCAATGCAGTCAAAATCCCAGGCCAGGTGACAGAAAAGGAGGGGGAGTAGGCATTCTTCTGTCTTCATATTGTATCTTTCAATGTATTCACCCCTACTTTTCTTTTTTATCTTTTGATGTTCCTGCTAACCACCTCTTCTCCCATGTAGCTCTCCGTGTTGCTGTTTTCTATCGTCCTCCTGGCTCAGCATAACAATCTCTAGACAATTTTGAAGCCTGGCTCCCACAAATTCTTTCATGTAACATCCCTTCTCTCGTCTTAGATGACATCAACAAACCTAATGACAATTCCCACTTTTTTTGCCTCTAATCTTCTACCTCTTACCACTTATTTTGGCCTGTCCCAGCAAACAACATCTCCAACCCACTGTAAAGGCAGCTCAATCAATCTGGTCTTCACCAATCTCTGTGCCATTTCCAAGTTCTCTAACTCCCCCTTTCCTCTCTCTGACCACCATCTACTAACTTTCTCCCTTACTTTAACTGTAGCATCTTCACAAGACCCCAACAACTGATACCTTACAGAATACCTGATACTGATGCCTTACAGGAATTTAAATGACTTAAGCACAAAATATTAGCATGACTTCAGATCTATCAAAAAGTGTAGGGGTTAAAAAAAATATTGTAAGAAATAATTGCATTCCAAGTTTGTGATGCTTATGTAATTTGTAATTAAAATCAAATGTATCAATTAACTGGTGCTGACAATATAGAAATCACACCAGCAACTGGTTAAGATGGTAAAAAATGACTCAACCTTTCTGTTGTGTGTCTCTGTGTGCCACACTGAGCATGGGGAAGAGAAAAAGCAGCAAAGAATTGTCTGAGGATTTGAGAACAAAACATGTGGATAAGTATGGACAATCTCAAGGTTACAAGTCCATCTCCAGAGATCTTAATGTTCCTGTGTCCACTGTGTGCAACATTGTAAAGAAAGTCACAGCCCATGGCACTGTAGCTAATCTTCCTGGATGTGGATGAAAGAGAAAAATTGATCAAAGATTGCAATGAAGGATTGTTCGAATGGTGGGTAATGAACCTCGATCAACTTCCAGACAAATTCAAGCTGACCTTCAGGCACAGGGTACAAATGTGTAAGCTTGTACTATAAATCGCCATCTGAATGAAAAGGGACGCTATGGTAGGAGAACCAGGAGGACCCCACTGCTGACACAGAAACATAAAAAAGCCAGATTGGAGTTTGTCAAAACTTACCTGTGGAATCCAAAATCATGTCAAAAAGCACTCAATAATGATTTAAGACAAAGCACTGGGGAGTATTGAACTCGCCAGCAATGAGTCCAGGGCATCTATTTATCAAGCTGCCTACTTTCTAGCATTCGCCGGCACCAATATGCTAGCCTAAGCTCGCCTAACATCACCACCACGGACCTGAATACGTTCACCAAATTTATCAAGAAAGCTGTCAAAAAGCCGCGCACCAAGTATGGTGCGATGAGCAGTGGACTGTTGTTAACTGACAGTCATCGATCTCGATGCTCATCGGCTTATTCGCAGCTTTCTTGCTAGCCTGTCACTAAGCACCCACACTATACTATACTGTTTTACCCCCTATACCGCTGCTCCCGGAGCCCACCACCACCTACATTATATATATTTACCCCTATTCTGCCCCCCACTTCACCGCCGTCACTATAATAAAGTTATTAACCCCTAAACCTAAGTCTAACCCTAACCCCCCCTAACTTGAATATAATTTAAATAAATCTAAATAAATATTACTATTATTAACTAAATTATTCCTATTTAAAACTAAATACTTACCGATAAAATAAACCCTAAGATAGCTACAATATAATTAATAATTACATGGTAGCTATTTTAGGATTTATTTTTATTTTACAGGCAAGTTTGTATTTTGTTTAACTAGGTACAATAGTTATGAAATAGTTATTAACTATTTAATAACTAACTAGCTAAAATAAAGACAAAAGTACCTGTAAAATAAAACCTAACCTAAGTTACAATTACACCTAACACTACACTATCATTAAAATAATTACATAAATTAACTACAATTAAATAAAACTAATTACAATTAAATAAAATTAACTAAAGTAAAAAAAAACACTAAATTACAGAAAATAAAAAAATACAAGAATTTTAAACTAATTACAATAAATAATTACAATAAAATAAAAAAGCCCCCCAAAATAATAAAAATACCTACCCTATACTAAATTACAAATAGCCCTTAAAAGGGCTTTTTGCGGGACATTGCCCCAAAGTAATCAGCTCTTTTAACTGTAAAAAAAGAAATACAACCCCCCACACATTAAAACCCACCGCCCACACACCCAACCCTACTCTAAAACCCACCCAAACCCCCCTTAAAAAACCTAACACTAAGCCCCTTGAAGATCACCCTACCTAGAGCCGTCTTCACCCAGCCGGGCACAAGTGGACCTCCAGACCGGCAGAAATCTTCATCCTATTTGGGCAGAAGAGGACATCCAGACCGGCAGAAGTCTTCATCCAGGCGGCATCTTCTATCGTCTTCCATCGGGAGCGGAGCGGGTCCATCTTCAATCCAGCTGACGCGGAGCCATCCTCTTCCATCGACATCCTAACACTGAATGAAGGTTCCTTTAAATGACGCCATCCATGATATCGTCCCTTGAATTCTGATTGGCTGATAGGATTCTATCAGCCAATCTGAATTAAGGTACGAAAAATCCTATTGGCTGATGCAATCAGCCAATAGGATTGAAGTTCAATCCTATTGGCTGATCCAATCAGCCAATAGGATTGAGCTCACTTTCTATTGGCTGTTCCAATCAGCCAATAGAATGCAAGCTCAATCCTATTGGCTGATTGCATCAGACAATCAGAATTCAAGGGACGCCATCTTGGATGATGTCATTTAAAGGAACCTTTATTCAGTGTTAGGATATCGATGGAAGAGGATGGCTCTGCATCAGCTGGGTTGAAGATGGACCCGCTCCGCTCCAGATGGAAGAAGATAGAAGATGCCGCCTGGATGAAGACTTCTGCCTGTCTGGATGTCCTCTTCTGCCCGGATAGGATGAAGACTTCTACCGTTCTGGAGGTCCACTTGTGCCCCGGCTGGATGAAGACATCTCAAGGTAGGGTGATCTTCAGGGTGTAGTGTTAGGTTTTTTAAGGGGGGTTTGGGTGGGTTTTAGAGTAGGGTTTGGTGTGTGGGCGGTGGATTTTAATGTGTGGGGGGTTGTATTTCTTTTTTTAGGTGTAATTTAGGTGTAATTAGTTTAAAATTCTTGTATCTTTTTTAAAATTTCTGTAATTTAGTGGGGGGGGGTTTGTACTTTAGTTAATTTTATTTAATTGTAATTAGTTTTATTTAATTGTAGTTAATTAATGTAATTATTTTAATGATAGTGTAGTGTTAGGTGTAATTGTAATTTACACACTATTATAGGTTACTGGTAAAGTATGATTTCATATACCTAATGAATCTATCCAGGTAATAGGAATAGGAATATTTAGGCAAGGTGGGTATTTCTACTGTAGTATATACACCATGGGTACCTGTTGGTATGTGGAAATTCCAATTATACTACTTCAGATATCAAGGCCTCAAGTTGCATACCTACTATCAGGGACTAGTGGGGTAAACCTACATGAAAGGTCATATAGAGCGGTAATGACAAGGTAGGAGAGCTCACCCTGTTTAGGGGTTGGTGTTTTTGGGTAATATAATCTGTATTGCTCAGTAATGAATTGTTAAATTCCGTAGACAGTGAACCAGTGACTGATATAATTATATTGCTGTATCAAATTGTTAGAAATATTAGGATGGTAATGAAATTACATATATAATAATGATACTGTATAGCTCATCTTGTAATTCCAGGCCCTAAAAATTCCCAAATAAGTAAAATTGTTAACGCTCATAATAAAATAGTTTCAACAATTAGGGTTTAGTATAAATCTAATGTTTATGTTACACATTTTAAAGACATTCAATATACGTGCCATTGACTTGTATTATGACTCAGGTGTATTCATAGTGTACATAAGTACATAATATTTCAATCTATCACTGCGTGACCGAAATCTGCAAATAGTTGCCTAATGTGGTTATATTTTGGTTACCACTAAGTGATTGAATCTGGCCTTGGTAATCACTGCCTAACCCAAATCTACTAACGGCTACCCAATGTGGTTATATTAGTTACCATTGTGTAATTGAATCAAACCTTTATAGTCACTGGGTGTCAGGGTTACTCTCTCATCTTTCAACAAACGTCATCCACCTGCTGTACCTTTAAGACATTGTACTCCATTTCATCCTCCACCCTATATAAGCTCCTCCTGCCCTTACCACAATGCTTAGTATTGTAGATCCTTTCCTAATCTACTGTGAGCCTGTACCTGTGAACGCTGTTCACACAACTTGTTATAGAAATCTTATTAGTACTCTGCTGCTTCTTTGTGAATGCTGTTCATAGTAATTTCATTACGATCTACATTGTCTTTTGGAACTCACCTGTTTCTAGTGTATATAATGCTACTATTAGTTCCAACTAATCTAATTCAAAACAGCCACTGCAACTAACCGCGGCAACATTCAGCTGACCCTGGGGTTTCCGACCAGTTTCCCAACGCGGTGATGTCACATGCCAGCTGCGCTTTCGCTAGGAGCCTCGCCAAGCCATCCGCTCTGAGCCTTACTCGAGTTCACAAGCCAAAACAAACATTTCAGTCCTTTCCGGTAAGACACGCTCTCCTGAGCCATATCCCTACTCATATATTGTGTAACATATTTTACTACGAGTACAAGATGACTACTAGCAATACCCAATGAGCTTATCATAATTATACCATCTCATTTTCTTAGTTCATGTTACTCACGTTGCCTATGAAAACCAGAGAGTTTGATATCCTGCCTCAGTATAACTTTCAGTATAACGTTATGCACATTACTTATTCATCCTTATTATAAGTCTCTTACTTTTGGTTAATCCATTTGTTTTCTGCTACGCTCTTAATCTCTCATACATTCCTGCGTTTACTACATTACTCTTACATTTGTACTTTATCTAAGGTTTGTAAGCTTCGTACCTCTGCTGCATATTTTTTAGTGTTCAACACACAGGTGGCAGCAATAGAGTGAACAATCTAACAAACCTTTACATAAAACTTGCTAATTGATGTATGGATGAACATAGTTGCCACAATAATAAATGTTGCATCCAATTATCGTATTTGCTACAAAACTTAATTTACCTATGTAAAATCTCAGCAGCTGCGGTCCACACTATTGATTTTGCTCATAAAACCATATCTTACAGATATCAAAAGTTGTGCGTGACAGAATACTAAGCCGTTTACTGAACATGGACCCAGCTGAGATCAACGCCCATATGCAGACCTTAAAACAACGTGTTGATATGTTAACAGATGGCCTCAATACCCTTAAGGCTGAGAATGATTCATTAAAAGCATACATTAGGGATGTATTAGACAAAAGAGTACCCATTATTGAACCTCAGGTTAGTCCCCCTGAAAAGTTCCATGGCGACAGGGCTCAATACAGAGACTTCAAAAATGCATGCCTGTTAATGTTTTCTCTCACACCCCATACATACCCTAATGATAGAGCTAGGGTCCTTACTGTAATTTCTTATTTAAGAGGTGAGCCACGTACCTGGGCTAATACTTATTTTGAGAATAATAAAGACATAATAAACTCATTAGAAAATTTTTTTGCAGCTATGGGTCAACTCTATGAAGACCCATACAAACAGCTTACGGCTGAAAATGCAATGAGAAGTTTGAGAAAAAAGAAAAGAGTAGTTGAAGACTATATTTCTGAATTTAAAAAATGGGCAAAAGATACACAGTGGAACAACCTGTCACTGAGAAATCAGTTTAGATTAGGTCTTTCTGATGGTATTAAAGACGAGTTGTCCAGATTAGATCTACCACCTACTCTTGAGGAGTTAATGACTCTTAGTATCACAATAGACAGATGTCTCAGAGAAAGGCAACAAGAGAGATCTTATCTTGACACTTTTACAAAAAAACAACATGTACCAACGACAGTCAAAGCTTCACCAGAACCCATGGACATTGGATTACTAAAAGGGCCCCTGTCTCCTCAGGAAAAGATCAGGAGAAGAAATAATAACCTCTGTTTATATTGTGCATCTGAAGACCACTCTGTTAGAGATTGTCAAGCCCTTCAGAGACAAAACAAGGGTAAGATTATCAATCAACCTTACTGTTGTACTACTCAGGAACGTTCACTCCCATATCTAAACATCTCTCTTCTTTTACAGTGGGAGCATCAGTGAGTTAACGCTTCCGCGATAATTGACTCTGGAGCAACAGCTTCTTATATAGATAAAGTATTCACTCATATTAATAAAATACCACTAATGCAAAAAAGGTCTCCTGTATTCTTAAGAGGCATAGATGGTAAACCCATAACTACTGGTCCTGTAGAATATCAGACAATCCCCTTACTTGTAGTCATTAGTGATCATCATAGAGAATATCTCACGTTTGACATGATCTCCTCACCTGTATCACCCATTGTTTTAGGGATAAAATGGCTCACTTCACACAATCCCCATATAAACTGGTCCAATGTATCACTTACATTCAATTCAGACTACTGCCTTTCCACTTGTTTTCCAGCTACTGTTTTACAAATCACAGAAGATTCTCAGGACATGCACATCCCTGAGGTCTATCAAGACTATGCAGATGTGTTTAGTAAAACAGAATCTGAAAACTTACCTCCACATAGGAAGTATGATTGCCCTATTGAGATCTTACCTGGTTCTAAAATTCCATGTGGGCACATCTAACCTCTATCAAACCCTGAAATTATACATCTAAAGTCTCACATTGACGAAAACTTAAAGAAAGGCTTCATACGCCCTTCCACTTCTCCAGCAGGCGCTGGAATATTTTTAGTAAAGAATAAAGATGGGTCCCTCAGACCAATAGTTGACTACAGACAGTTAAACAAGATTACAGTAAAAAAACGATACCTCTTGCCCCTCATTCCAGAACTCATAGAAAGACTGGAAGGGGCTAAGTTTTTTTACAAAGTTAGACTTAAGGGGTGTTTACAACCTCATCTGAATTAGATCTGGGGATGAATGGTTGACATCGTTTCAAACTCGCTACGGTTTGTTCGAATACGTCGTCATGCCATTTGGGCTTTGTAACGCCCCTGCAACGTTTCAGCACCTGATCAATGACATTTTTAGAGACATTCTAGATGTCTATATCGTCATTTACCTTGATGACATTTTGATCTACTCCAAATCTTTTCCAGAACATGTAAGACATGTAAGACAGGTCCTTTTCCAGGCTCAGAGGTAACCACTTGTATGCAAAAGCTGAAAAGTGCATATTCAACTCACAAACCATATCATTCCTAGGCTATGAAATATCTTCATCAGGTATCCGTATGGAGAACAAAAAAGTTGATGCAGTATTAAAGTGATTCTGATATGAGTATTGTGATCAATTTTAAATTTAAATAAATATAAATTTAAATATTTTTAATATAGTATTTTCACTAATATATTCACATTGAATTTGGTTGTCACAAATATTATTTAATTCTAATTTTTCTAATTTTTATTTTTATAGGATCACTTGGCACTTTATATATGAAGTTGGTTATTGAATTTTTGCAAAATATATATAATGTAAGATATTTTGTAACACATTTGTATTTTTGTAATTGTATGAAATTGTATTTTGACATGCAATATTCAAGTTCACCATTGGAGGGCGATATGTGTGCAATTTTTTCACAACTGTTTGGCGCCAATATGGCTATTTAAATGATGTTTTGTTTAATTTATGTCAGGCTTGAGAAAGGGCTTGTTGTTAGCCCGAAACGTTGCTGTATTTGACCTTTGTTTGAAAATAAAAGTCACTTTGCTCACTGCTGGAGACTATCTTTCTTTATTTGAATTATCTGGGCTTGGTCAGCCCTCTCCGCTAGTGAGTAGTGGGTGCTGTATCCATTTCTATCTATCTGCTGTATTAAAGTGGCCAATTCCCAAGACTAAACGACAGGTACAATGTTTCATGGGATTCGCAAATTTTTATCGCAAATTTATAAAAAAAATTTTCCAAACTAGCAATTCCACTTACATCACTTACCAAAGCTAATATACCTTTCAAGTGGACAGTGGATGCCCAAAACGCTTTTGATCTGTTAAAACAGAAATTCACTACAGCACCCATTCTCCGTTTTCCGGACCCAAAACTCCAGTTTATACTGGAGGTAGATGCCTCCAATTATGCAATTGGCGCAGTTTTGTCTCAGAGGGAAGACATCACAAAACCTTTACATCCAATTGCTTTTTATTCTCGCACCTTAAATACCGCTGAACAGAATTACCCCATTGGGGACAAAGAACTGTTAGCAATAAAGCTATCCTTAGAGCATTGGCGTCACCTATTAGAAGGTACTACTATTCCAACACTCATTTACACAGACCATAGAAATATGCACTATTTAAAATCCACAATACACAGAACATTATCTGCAAGACAAGTTAGATGGAATCTCTTCTTTTCACGTTTTAATTTTCTTATTTCATACTGTCCTTCTGGAAAAAATCAGAAGGCCGATGCTCTATCACGTATAATAATGGAGAGATCAGTTCCAGAAGCTGATCAATCTGTAATCCCAAAAGAGAATTTTTTATGCTTCACTGTTGAAACGATTCCTATACTCCGCAAAGAACAGAGTAAGGATCATACAAAACCTCTACAGCTCTTACAACTTAACCCAGATGGTTGTTATTACTATAACTCAAAATTGTATATACCACCATCTCTCAGACCTACCTTACTTCACTCAGTCCATGAATCTTTTCTTGCTGGTCATCCGGGAGTTAACAAAACTCAAGACTTAGTGAAAAGGAATTATTGGTGGCCAAATATGACCATTGATATCAAAGATCATGTCCTTACTTGTGCTGTTTGTACCACTTCTAAAAGAGACAAACATCTGCCTTATGGCTTGTTGTTTCCACTTCCAACCCCAAAGAGACCTTGGTCTGAAATTGCACTGAATTTTATTGTCGATCTGCCAGTATCCTCTAAGAATACCACTATCCTGGTATTAGTGGATCTTTTTACAAAGATGAGCCACTTCGTTCCTTTTCCCAAATTACCAACTGCCATGGAGACCGTACAATTACTCTTTAACCATGTTATCAAATACCATGGACTTCCTTCATCTATACTTAGCGATCGAGGAACTCAATTTTCTAGCAAATTGTGGAAAGAATTCTGTAAGAAATTTTATATCAAAAGGAAATTGACCACTGCCTATCATCCACAAGGAAATGGGCAAACGGAAAGATGTAATCAATGGTTAGAACAATTCCTTACTTACTACCCACATATGACAGTTTGTCACCCAATATATCTGAATTCTCTGGCAACATCTCTTCTAACTTCAAGGACATAGAACCAGCAATAACTTCTGCAAAACAACTCCATAAGAAATATTACGACCGACGTAGAATACCTCCTCCTCTCTATACTACTGGTGATCTAGTTTGGCTTTCCACGAAGAACTTGTGATTAAACACATCATCGAAGAAACTTTCTCCACTTTTCATTGGACCTTACCCAGTTGAACGGGTTATTAACATCAATGCTGTTCGTCTCCGATTATCGGATACCCTAAAAATCCATCCGACATTTCATGTGTCTCTCCTTAAGCCTTACAAGGCAGTGAGAGGTTCCACAACTCAGATTCTGCCTCCACCAGTTCCTGTGGACCCTAATGTGGAGTATGAAGTCCATTCCATTCTCGATTCTCGTCGCAAGAGGGGTGTTTTAGAGTATCTTATTAATTGGAAATGGTACTCTCATGAAGAAAACTCCTGGGAGCCTGCTAGCAATATCACTGCACCACGTCTGGTTTCTCTCTTCCATCAGCGGAACCCTGATCGTCCTAAACCTTGAGCACCAGGAGTTGCTCCTTGAAGGGGGGTCATGTCAGGGTTACTCTCCCATCTTTCAACAAACGTCATCCACCTGCTGTACCTTTCCTAATCTACTGTGAGCCTGTACCTGTGAACGCTGTTCACACAACTTGTTATAGAAATCTTATTAGTACTCTGCTGCTTCTCTGTGAACACCGTTCATAGTAATTTCATTACGATCAACATTGTCTTTTGGAACTCACCTGTTTCTAGTGTATGTACTGCTACTATTAGTTCCAACTAATCTAATTCAAAACAGCCACTGCAACTAACCGCGGCAACATTCAGCTGACCCTGGGGTTTCCGACCAGTTTCCCAACGCGGTGACATCACACGCCAGCTGCGCTTTCGCTAGGAGCCTCGCCAAGCCATCCGTTCTGAGCCTTACTCGACATCACATGCCGAAACAAACATTTCAGTCCTTTCCGGTAAGACACGCTCCCCTGAGCCATATCCCTACTACGAATATTGTGTAACATATTTTACTACGAGTACAAGATGACTACTAGCAATAACCAATGAGCTTATCATAATTATACCATCTCATTTTCTTAGTTCATGTTACTCACGTTGCCTATGAAAACCAGAGAGTTTGATATCCTACTTATATATCCTTATTATATAAGTCTCTTACTTTTGGTTAATCCATTTGTTTTCTGCTACACTCTTAGTCTCTCATACATTCCTGTGTTTACTCTTACATTTGTACTTTATCTAAGGTTTGTAAGCTTCGTACCTCTGCTGCATATTTTTTAGTGTTCAACACACAGGTGGCAACAATAGAGTGAACAATTTAATGAACCTTTACATAAAACTTGCTAATTGATGTATGGATGAACATAGTTGCCACAATAATAAATGTTGCATCCAATTATCGTATTTGCTACAAACCTTAATTTACCTATGTAAAATCTCAGCAGTTGCGGTCCACACTATTGATTTGGCTCATAAAACCATATCTTACAGATATCAAAGTTGTGCGTGACACTGGGTAACATATAAATATTGCTGGTGCCGACAATCTTATGATCGATAGATAATCTGTCAGATCAAATAAAAGTTTTCTCGGTTAAAGAAAATTATTATAATAGTATAATAATATCGTCTGACTGTTTTCTATTAATTCTTGATGGTCCTTTGTCTCATATGTAACAGCATTCAGTAA
Organism: Bombina bombina; assembly: GCF_027579735.1. Lineage (NCBI taxonomy): Eukaryota > Metazoa > Chordata > Amphibia > Anura > Bombinatoridae > Bombina > Bombina bombina. The sequence continues at coordinate 214,489,893 of NC_069503.1, forward strand.
CAACTTAAATATATATTTTAGTAGTTTCTAACACCGACAACTGCAGTATGGATGTAGGCGTGACCCTACAGGCCCGAAATTATCCAAATGAGTAAAATTGTTAATGCTTGTGATGATGTTATTTCAACAAATAGGGCTTAGTATGTGTCTCTTGTTTATGTTATACATTTGTACAGACCTTCGATATATGTACACTTGGTTTGTGTTTTTACTGTGGTATGTCCACGGTGTACATAGGTATATAATATTTCAATTTGTCATTGTGTGACCGAAATCTGCAAATGGTTACCTAATGTGATTATGTATCAGTTATCACTGAACGAATGACAATGTATCAAGCCTTGGTAATCACTGCCTGACCAAAATCTGTAAAACGGTTACCTAATGTGGTTATATTAGTTGCCACTATGCAATTGTATCAAGTCTTTATAGTCAATAGGTAATTCATAAATACCGCTAGTGCAGACATTCTTATATTCGATAGATCATCTGACAGATCTAATACAACAATTTCCTCAGTTAAAGAACATTATTATAATGATGTAATAGTAACATCTGACTGTTTTATATTAATTCTTATGTCCCATACGTTATAAAATTTGGTACCAGCTTAAATATATGTTTTAGTAGTCTTTAACGACGACAACTAAAATATGGATGTGGGCACTACCCCTTATAACATTCTGGAGTTCATCAAACACCTCATGTATATAGGTCCCCCTACATAGAAAACAAGTATCTATAATCAACCAACTTCTATATGTAACAATTGGTTTATGTATTAAGCTATTATCCCCACAGTGAGCCCCATAGGATAGCGTTATATCAACATGCTAGTTAGAGCTAAAGATTCAGTAGATAGGTATAAATTGGTTCTATAAAGCCCGTAACAGGTGAAACGCATCAATGTAGTGTGTAGGACGCCTTTTAAATTTACATGTGGCAATAGAACCACTTTATACCTATCTACTGAATCTTTAGCTCTAACTAGCATGTTGATATAATGCTATCCTACGTTATATCAACCAACTTCTATATGTAACAATCGGTTTATGTATTAAGCTATTATCCCCACAGTTTGCCCCGTAAGATAGCGTTATATCAACATGCTAGTTAGAGCTAAAGATTCAGTATATAGGTATAAATCGGTTCTATAAAGCCTGTAACAGGCGAAACGCGTCAGTGTAGTGTGTAGGACGCCTTTTAAATTTACATGTGGCAATAGAACCAATTTTTACCTATCTACTGAATCTTTAGTTCTAACTAGCATGTTGATGTAACGCTATCCTACGGGGCTCACTGTGGGGATAATAGATTAATACATAAACCAATTGTTACATATAGAAGTTGGTTGATTATAGATACTTGTTTTCTATGTAAGGGGACCTATATACATGAGGTGTTTGACGAACTCCAGAATGTTATAAGGGGTCGAGCCCACATCCATATTTTAGTTGTCGGCATTACAGACTACTAAAACATATATTTAAGCTGGTACCGAATTTTATAACGTATAGGACATAAGAATTAATATAAAACAGTCAGATGTTACTATTACATCATTATAATAATGTTCTTTAACTGAGGAAACTGTTGTATTAGATCTGACAGATGATCTATCGAATATAAGAATGTTGGCACTAGCGGTATTTATGAATTACCTAGTGACTATAAAGACTTGATACAATTGCATAGTGGCAACTAATATAACCACATTAGGCAACCGTTTTACAGATTTTGGTCAGGCAGTGATTACCAAGGCCTGATATAATCGTTCAGTAATAACTGATACATAAACACATTAGGTAACCATTTGCAGATTTCGGTCACACAGTGACAAATTGAAATATCATATACCTATGTACACTGTGGACACACCACAGTCAAAACACAAACCAAGTGTACATATATCGAAGGTCTGTACAAATGTATAACATAAACAAGAGACGCATACTAAGCCCTATTTGTTGAAATAACATCATCATGAGCATTAACAATTTTACTCATTTGGATAATTTTGGGCCTGTAGGGTCACGCCTACATCCATACTGCAGTTGTCGGTGTTAGAGACTACTAAAATATATATTTAAGTTGTTACCAAATGCTATAACATATGAGACAAAGGACCATCAAGTATTAATATAAAACAGTTAGACGATATTATTATAATAATTTTCTTTAACCCCTTAGTGACCGAGGACGTGCAGGGTACGTCTGAAAAAAAAAGGCAGTTAACGCCTGACGACGTACCCTGCACGTCCTCGGCTAAAGTGAGTGCTGGAAGCGATCAAGATCGCTTCCAGGCACTATTACAGTACTGCAGGGATGCCTCGATGTCTGGGCATCCCTGCAGTGCTGTTACGGAGTGCCGGGACCGGAGCGATCACTCCCCCTTGAGTGATCACTTCCGGTTTTGCTCCACGTGGAGCCCGGCAGTGCAGCAGAGCATCGGAAGCGATCGGACACGCTTCCGATGCTCTGCTAGTGTGCTAAGTGCCTCGGTGGGTCGAGGCACTTAGTTAGTATATAAATAAAAGTAAAAATGTGAGAAAAAAAAATATAATATAAAATAAAAAAGCCCACATATAGCGCCCCCCCCCCTCCCCCATGAGGCTTCCAAAATGGCGATGCCCGGTGCATCATGGGGCATCTGGGGGTGTCCCTAGCCTGTCTCACCATAGGGGCAAGCTAGGGTCACCCAATCTGAGCCTTCTTAGAAAAAAAAAATAATAATAATAAAATACCCCATTTGTCTGATCATGTCAATATTTGTAAATATTGACTCTGATCAGTGTGGATCTCCCTCCCTCTCCTCACTTGCCATTTTGTTGGAGAAAGAGAGAGACCTGTATTTTAGCAGAGAGAGATTTATTTCTTTTATTTGTTAAAAAATTTAAAATCCAAAGGCTCTTTTCAGAGCCATTAACCCCTAGCTTGCCAGTGATCACTATAAATCACTGGCAGTAGCACAGCTGCACTTTTTTTTTGCTGTCTGTGCATTTTTTTAGGGGTTAATTTTTGTTGTTGTATTTTTTTTTAAAAACTCAAAGGCTCCTTTCAGAGCCATTTAGCTAATTTAATTTAATTTAAAGACTATTTAACCCCTAGCTTGCCAGTGATCGCTATACATCACTGGCATTAGCATAGCTGTACTTTTTTGCTGTCTGTGCATTTTTTAGGGGTTAATTTTTGTTGTTGTAATTTTTTAAAAACCTAAACGCTCCTTTCAGAGCCATTTAGCTAATTTAATTTAATTTAAATAGTATTTAACCCCTAGCTTGCCAGTGATCGCTATACATCACTGGCATTAGCATAGCTGTACTTTTTTGCTGTCTGTGAATTTTTTTAGGGGTTAATTTTTGTTGTTGTAATTTTTTAAAAACCCAAAGGCTCCTTTCAGAGCCATTTAGCTAATTTAATTTAATTTAAAGAGTATTTAACCCCTAGCTTGCCAGTGATCGCTATAAATCACTGGCATTAGCATAGCTGTACATTTTTGCTGTCTGTGCATTTTTTTAGGGGTTAATTTTTGTTGTCATTTTTTAAAAACCCAAAGGCTCCTTTCAGAGCCATTTAGCTAATTTAATTTGATTTAAAGAGTATTTAACCCCTAGCTTGCCAGTGATCGCTATAAATCACTGGCATTAGCATAGCTGTACTTTTTTTTAAAAAAACCCAAAGGCCATTTAGTTAATTTAATTTAAAGAGTATTTAACCCCTAGCTTGCCAGTGATCGCTATAAATCACTGGCATTAGCATAGCTGTACTTTTTTTTAAAAAAAACCCAAAGGCCATTTAGTTAATTTAATTTAAAGAGTATTTAACCCCTAGCTTGCCAGTGATTGCTATAAATCACTGGCATTAGCATAGCTGTACTTTTTTAAAAAAACCCAAAGGCCATTTAGTTAATTAATTAATTTTGGTTTTCTGTGACAGATACAAAAATGTCACAGAAAAGATATAGTGTTGAGGAGGCGTATGCCATCCTTGCGTCAGAGTCAGATGCCTCTATGTCTGACTCAGACCCCAATTTTGACCCTGCCATATGCTCAGATACATCATTAGATGCAGTCTCAACTGATAGTGATGTATCTGTGGCTGCTAGCCCCCCTGCCAGCCCCCCTGCTAGCCCCCCTGCCAGCCCCCCTGCTAGAAGGAGGCGTGTTGCTGCCATTGCCGCTGAAGAGTGGGTAACGCCTCATCTCCAGAGGCCAGATATCCCACCCTTCACAGCAAATGCTGGCATAAATATAGATGTGGCAGGTTTTAGCCCCCAACAGTTTCTGGAGGTGTTTCTGGGTGATGATGTATTGGGGAACATTGTCGCCCAAACTAATTTATATGCCCATCAGTACCGTGCTGCAAAGCCTGAAACATATTTGGCAAAGCAGCAATGGGCCCCCATCAATGTGCCAGAATTTAAAAAATTCTGGGCATTGACTATGCTGATGGGCATCATAAAGAAACCCTCCGTTCGCTCCTACTGGAGCAGTAGCCCCATCTGCTCTACCCCCATTTTCTCCCAGAGTATGTCGAGGCAGAGATATGAAATGATTCTTCATTTCATGCACTTCAGCGACAACAGCCTGCGCCCCCCTAGGGAGCATCCCCAATTTGACAGGCTGTATAAAATCCGCCCCCTGATTACCCACTTTTCTGCCAGGTTTGCAGAGGCTTATACACCTGGAAGGAATATATGCGTTGATGAATCCCTGATGAAGTATAAGGGAAGGCTGGGATTCAAGCAGTATATTCCTTCCAAGCGCTCCAGGTATGGGGTAAAGGTGTATAAGCTCTGTGAGAGCGAGACTGGGTATACTCAGGCCTTCCGGGTGTATGAGGGAAAGGATAGCCACCTTGACCCTCCAGGTTGCCCAGAACATATGGGAACCACTGGCAAGATTGTCTGGGACCTGATATTACCCCTAATGAACAAAGGGTATCACTTGTACTTAGACAATTTTTATACAAGTGTCCTTTTGTTCAAGCTACTGTATTGCTTTGATACAGTAGCTTGCGGTACTATTAAAAAGAACCGCAAAGGTTTCCCAGGACAACTTGTACGCACCCGGCTACGAAGGGGGGAGACCTCTGCTCTGCGCCAAGAGGAGCTGTTGGCACTGAAGTACAGAGACAAGAAGGATGTATACCTTCTTACCACCATCCACACAGAGAGGACGGTGGCGGTCTCTGTACGTGGCAGAGCTGAGATCATAAGGAAGCCAGTGTGCATCAAGTCTTATAACAGACATATGGGTGGGGTTGATCTGGCAGATCAGCTGCTGCAGCCCTACCTAATTATGCGGAAGACAAGGGCCTGGTACAAAAAGGTTGCAATTTACCTAATGCAGATTGCAACCCACAACGCTTTTTTGTTGTTCAAAAAAGCAAACCCCGGAATGAAACTGACTTTTTTACAATTTCAGCTCCAGATCATTTCGGGGATTTTGTACCATGATGCACCTGCTCCCCGGGCGGTGATGGGAGAGAGCAGAGTTGGGGCTACTCATTTTATTTTTAAAATCCCCCCTACTGCCGCAAAGCAGAGACCACAAAAAAAATGCAGAGTCTGTACCAAGAGGGGGCAGAGAAGGGACACTGTATATCACTGTCCTGATTGCCCTGGACAGCCTGGACTCTGCATTGGGGACTGCTTCAAGCGGTACCATACAATGGTCAATTTTTAAAAAATAAATAAATTTGCTGTTATTTTTTTTTTGTTATGTTTACTGTTAAATTTTTTGTTATTTTTTTACTTTTAATGTGCCAGATTTTTACATTTCACTAATATATTTTTTTTTCTAAAATGGGGCTGTTCTTTTTTTTTTTTTTTACAAAAACCCCTGTCAAACCTATGCATGGGGACATAGGTGTACTCAGGGTGCCTAGCAGAAAACAACCTGTAGTATTTTTTTTGCACTAACTTACAACAGTCTCTCCTAAATCATAGTCAAAAAGCAATGTGTGTGTAAAAATGAAAATTGAAAAAATGCCACCATACACTTTCTCCAATTTTTTTAGCTAAAACAGTTACTTCAAATGCATCAAAGCACACCATATACAATACCTTGGGGTGTCAACATTTCAAAAATATGCACATTCATGGCAATAAATAAAAGTGGGGTTTACAATAGGCCCCAAACTAAAGATAGGCCTATCAGAAGAAATACTCTCACTTAATAACTAAAATCACAAGTCATAAAATTGTAACATAACCTTCCCAAAATCCTGGCAAACCTATGCATGGGGGGCATAGGTGTACTCAGGGTGCCTAGCAGAAAACAACCTGAAGTATTTTTTTGCACTAACTTACAACAGTCTCTCCTAAATCATAGTCAAAAAGCAATGTGTGTGTAAAAATGAAAATTGAAAAAATGCCACCATACACTTTCTCCAATTTTTTTAGCTAAAACAGTTACTTCAAATGCATCAAAGCACACCATATACAATACCTTGGGGTGTCAACATTTCAAAAATATGCACATTCATGGAAACAAATAAATTGGGGTATGTTAAAATACCCCCAAAAAGACAATAGGCAAAGAAAATATGTTAAATGTGAAAAAAAAATCACAAACGCATGTTGGACATTTGGCATTACACCCCCCGAACAAGCCAAGAAACTTATGCATAGGTGGTATCACTGTACTCAGGAGATGTTGGTGAACACATATTGGGGTCTTCTTTGGCAGTAACACATAACAGGAGCTGAGAATTCATGTCTAAAGTACAATGTGTGTGAAAAATAACACACAAAAAATGACTGCCTAATAGTTTGACAAAGAATTAGTGCATGGAAAGTGTTAAAATACCAGCATTTGAAATACCCTAGGGTGTCTACTTTTCAAAAATATATGGTTTGATGGGGGTAAATTACATTGGCCGGCTTCAGAAATGTCCTACATAGGACATGGGTGCATGGGATGTGAAAATTCCAAGTTGAAAAATTGGAATGCGCCCCCTAAAAATAAGGCCTTTTAGCCCCCAGAGAACCCAACACACCTATACATGGGTGGTATCACTGTACTCAGGAGATGTTGTTGAATACATATTGAGGTTTTTTTTGGCAGTAACACATGACAGGGACTGAGAATATATGCCTAAAGTACAACGTGTGTGAAAAATAACACAAAAAAAATGACTACCCAAAAGTTTGACAAAGACTAGTGGTTGAAATAGTGCATGGAAAGTGTTAAAATACCAGCATTTGAAATACCCTAGGGTGTCTACTTTTCAAAAATATATGGTTTGATGGGGGTAATTTACATTGGCCGGCTTCAGAAATGTCCCAAATAGGACATGGGTGCATGATGACAGATGTGAAAATTCCAAGTTGAAAAACTGGAATGCCCCCCCTAAAATTAAGGCCTTTTAGCCCCCAGAGAACCCGACACACCTATACATGGGGGGTATCACTGTACTCAGGAGATGTTGTTGAATACATATTGAGGTTTTTTTTTGGCAGTAACACATAACAGGGACTGAGAATATATGCCTAAAATACAATGTGTGTGAAAAATAATGCAAAAAAATGACTACCTAAAAGTTTGACAAAGACTAGTGGTTGAATTAGTGCATGGAAAGTGTTAAAATACCAGCATTTGAAATACCCTAGGGTGTCTACTTTTCAAAAATATATGGTTTGATGGGGGTAATTTACATTGGCCGGCTTCAGAAATGTCCCAAATAGGACATGGGTGCATGATGACAGATGTGAAAATTCCAAGTTGAAAAACTGGAATGCGCCCCCTAAAATTAAGGCCTTTTAGCCCCCAGAGAACCCGACACACCTATACATGGGGGGTATCACTGTACTCAGGAGATGTTGTTGAATACATATTGAGGTTTTTTTTGGCAGTAACACATAACAGGGACTGAGAATATATGCCTAAAGTACAATGTGTGTGAAAAATAATGCAAAAAAATGACTACCTAAAAGTTTGACAAAGACTAGTGGTTGAATTAGTGCATGGAAAGTGTTAAAATACCAGCATTTGAAATACCCTAGGGTGTCTACTTTTCAAAAATATATGGTTTGATGGGGGTAATTTACATTGGCCGGCTTCAGAAATGTCCCAAATAGGACATGGGTGCATGATGACAGATATGAAACTTCCAAGTTGAAAAACTGGAATGCGCCCCCTAAAATTAAGGCCTTTTAGCCCCCAGAGAACCCGACACACCTATACATGGGGGGTATCACTGTACTCAGAAGTTGTTGTTGAACACATATTGAGGTGTTTTTGGTCAGTAACATATAACAGGAACTGAGAATCCATGCCTAAAGTACAATGCGTGTGAAAAATAACACACCAAAATGACTACCCAAAAGTTTGACAAAGACTGGTGGTTGAATTAGTGCATGCAAAGTGTTAAAACACCAGCATTTGAAATACCCTAGGGTGTCTACTTTTTAAAAATATATGGTTTGATGGGGGTAATTTGCATTGTCCGGCTTCAGAAATGTCCCAAATAGGACATGGGTGCATGACGACAGATGTGAAAATTCCAAATTAAAAAACTGGAATGCGCCCCCTAAAAATAAGGCCTTTTAGCCCCCAGAGAACCCAACAGACCTATACATGGGTGGTATCACTGTACTCAGGAGATGCTGCTGAAGACATATTGGGGTGTTATTTGGCAGTAACCCTTAACGTTCTCAGTAAATGTATTCTTGAATTGCTATTTTGTCAAAAAATCACCACTTTTTTTTTTTTTCAAACTTTGGCATAGATTGGTGGTAAAATAGTTGCATGGAAAGAGTCAAAATACCCCATGTTTAATAACTTAGGTTGTGTTCTTTTAAAAAATATATATATGTGAAGGGTTAATCAGGGATTCCTGACAATGTAACTATCGCTAATTTTTTAAAAAAAATTTTGGAAATAGCAAAGTGCTACTTGTACTTATTGCCCTATAACTTGCAAAAAAAGCAAAGAACATGTAAACATTGAGTATTTCTAAACTCAGGACAAAATTTAGAAACTATTTAGCATGGGAGTTTTTTGGTAGTTGTTGAAGTGTAGGAGATTTTGAGGGTCAAAGTTAAAAAAGTGTGTTTTTTTCAATTTTTTCCTCATATTTTATAAAAATTTTTATAGTAAATTATAAGATATGATGAAAATAATGGTATCTTTAGAAAGTCCATTTAATGGCGAGAAAAACGGTATATAATATGTGTGGGTACAGTAAATGAGTAAGAGGAAAATTACAGCTAAACACAAACACCGCAGAAATGTAAAAATAGCCTTGGTCCCAAACGGACAGAAAATGGAAAAGTGCTGCGGTCATTAAGGGGTTAACCGAGAAAACTATTTTATTTGATCTGACAGATTATCTATCGATCATAAGATTGTCGGCACCAGCGATATTTATATGTTACCCAGTGACTATAAAGGTTTGATTCAATTACACAATGGTAACGAATATAACCACATTGGGTGGCCGTTTGTAGATTTGGGTTAGGCAGTGATTACCAAGGCCAGATACAATCACTTAGTGGAAACCGAATATAACCACATTAGACAACTATTTGCAGATTTCGGTCACGCAGTGACAGATTGAAATATTATGTACTTATGTACACTGTGAATACATATGAGTCATAATACAAGCCAATGGCACGTATATCGAATGTCTTAACAAATGTGTAACATAAACATTAGACTTATACTAAACCCTAATTGTTGAAACTATTTTATTATGAGCGTTAACAATTTTACTTATTTGGGAATTTTTAGAGCCTGGAATTACAAGATGAGCTATACAGTATCATTATCATAAATGTAATTTATCCTAATATTTCTAACACTTTAAACAGCAATATAATTATATCAGCCACTGGTTCACTGTCTACGGAATTTAACAATTCATTACTGAGCAATACAGATTATGTCAACCAAAAACACCAACCCCTAAACAGGTTGAGCTCTCCTACCTTGCCATTACCGCTCTATATGACCTTTCATGTAGGTTTACCCCACTAGTCCCTGATAGTAGGTATGCAACTGATACTTGTTAACCTTATTACATTGGCTTTAAATAATTTAATAGTATCACATTATTATTTATTTCGGTTCTTTCCCACATGATTGATTTTATATGTGAGTGTGCTTTGTGTATGTTTGTATACAATTTTAATTTTCCAACAATAAAAGTTATATTTTAATTTTATTCCCGTAAAGCTCCTCCCAGTGAGTCTGGGCATCAGAGTGCTAGAGGTGCATACTGTACTGTACACCAAACGTTATGTCTTTTACTCTCAACCTGTAGACTGTAAGCTCTTCAGAGCAGAGCCCTCTTCTTTCTGTACTAGATTTGTTTAGTCCATTATGTTTTTTTTTTTATTTTATCACAAGTCTTTGTCATTGTATACCCTTATCTCTGTACCCTGCTCTATGGAATTTTGAAGGGCTTTTTAAATAAATAATAATAATAATAATAATAGAGGTAAGATAGTCCAATGGCACTTCTAATAAATCAGACAATGTACTTTTTTTTAAGATCTATTCTACTGACAATCTCTTGTGATATGCAGGTAATTAACAGATTATGTCATTTTGAGTGAGAAAGAATTGTCCCACAATTAGGCCAAAAGTACTGATGAGTGGGGCTTAAAGGGACAAAATACCTTGATATTTGTATATAAAATGTTTAGTTTTATTAATTATTTTACCCCTTTTCATATACTTCTGAAAATTAAACATTTTCTAATTTCCAGAACTTGAGCCGCACCATGCTGAAATACTAAGGCTAACCCTGCTACATATACTGTATGTCCGTCATAGGTTTTATCATAACAACTGCAAAACAATGCACTCTATACTAACATTATAACAGGGGCTAGCCTTATTGTCTGTGGACTAAAGTCCACATCAGGTCCTCTAAATTAGGCAAATGGTGGGTGGAGTTTGGCTATTAAAAACAAAATTCCAGTAAAAAAGGATATTAATTTGCTTTAATAACGTTAACATTTGGCTTCAATTATATTTTATAGCAACACAACAGAAATGTCTTATAATTACAAGGTGTTTGCTGTCCCTTTCAGTAAAGTGGAAAGATAATCAGATGATGCTAAATTCAATTGTTCTGGCACGTTGAGCAGATATTCTGTACCAGTTTATTGTGCCTATGCAAGTTTTGAACTAGATAAAAGTATTCTGATAAAGATGTAGGATATTCTTGTCATACTTCGGAGATCTTCCAAAATTAACTTTTAGTTTATTCCTCTACTTTTTCTTTCATGAGATTTTGGGGCCGATTTATCAATCCCCGAACGGCCCCTAATGTATCTGTTTCCATGCAAGTCTTCAGGCTCACCGGAAACAGGAGTTAAGATGCAGCGGTCTTAAGACCACTGCTCATTAACTCATACGCCTCCTCTGAGGCTGCGGTCTGCAATCCGCCCGATCGGATACAATAGGGTTAATTGACACCCCCCAGCTTGCGGATGTCAGGGTGCCAGGAATCAGACTGAGACGAGAAGTGCAAAAATAATCACACCTTTATTAATAGCAAAAAATAATTAAAAAGTCCACAAGTCAAATAACAAGCCAGGAGTCAAAACCAGAGCTGGTAGTCAGACGAGCCGAGTCAGGAGCCAAAGCGAATAGTCAGACGAGCTGGAATCAGCAACAAGGAAAACAGCAGAGTCAGGAACAAGCCAGGGATCAGGAACCAGGAAGGACGTCAGGCAGCCAGGTAATACACAGGAACTCTCACAAACAGGTCTGAGACAACGCAAAGGCAAAGCATACTGAACAGAGGCCCTTTAAATAATAAGTGATGACATCACAATTCTGAGACTGCATCCTGTCTCACATGGATGATGCACACCAGTCTGGCCATAAAAGGAAGTGCAGGAAATGAGCAGCATCCCCCACAATGCACCATAGTCAGGAAGAGAGGTGAGTAAAATGGCTGCCAGCAGCACATGGCAAACAAAACAGGGGAAAAAACCCTAACAGCGATGATTGGCTGCCAATCTGGAGGGGGCGGCATTGCACAAGCACTTCACCATGTTAAATGCCAACAGCATATGCTCTCTGGCGGAGATGATCCGCTACAGCGGATCATGTCCGCCAGACATTGAGAAATCGACCACTTTGACTTTCCTTAATTCTGTTTATCATTATTTCAACCATATATTTTGTAATTGATTCTGGATAATGTGAAAATGTGTCTTTGTTTATAGTGAAAGTTTTGCTGCATCAAATTTGATGCCCATGTAGTTAATAGCATTTATTCTAGTGTGGATGTGCTACAAAGTTTATCACACTCCCAAAACTGTTTGGCCATTCTTTTGGCTAATCTACTGTTACCAATGTTTTGCCCTTATTCCTGGAATAGTCTTGAGACTCCTGGATTTCGGTTTTGTCATAGCCTCTAATCTATTGTGTTTAATTCCTGCCCCATCCTAATTTGTATTATCCTTTTGACAGACAAAATTGGACTGTGTCGTTAGCTGTTTTCTACATGTGAGTCTTCACTCTGAATATCTATTGTTGGTTCCTGCCTTACTTCGTTCCTGAGGTATGTCCAAGATTCTGTTAGGTAGACTAGCATCCTACCACAGTACCTGGTTCACTACTGGAAAGCTACTAACATTGTTTAACTGTGTTAGTTGTTGTAAGATTATAAAACACTTCCTCTATTTCTCATTTTTAGGTGACTTATACAGAGTTATGAAAACAAATAATTATAAAGTGTTAGCCAGATCAAGGTTAGGTTGCAGGAATGGAGAATAGAATGACTTACACCTTCCATAGATAGACCAACACAAGCTTATGATTTATAAAGCAATGCTCAGTAAAGATGCCTCTTTTTAATTCTGTTTGCATATATTTGATTAGTTACCCTAGTATTTTATTATATTATAGTTGATTAATTACTTAATACTATTGTATAATATGGAATCAGTTTCCAGCACATCAAACCATTAAATCTATCAAAGGTATGTATATACTATATATTTTCCCTCTGTTTTTTGACTACATTATGTATTAATGTAGATACCTGTTTGTTTTATGCACTTTATATTTACATTACTTTGGCAAACCAAAAGGGAATCTACTAGCTTTGGTGAGAATTACTGATGCTAACAGAAGTAACAAGTATCTACAAGCATATGAGCTTCTTTCCTGGAGCAAGGGAGGAATCAAAATAGGCGGGACATGCATTGCAAATCATTGAGCAAGTAACTTTTATAGCCACAGTTGGCTGGGGAAACAAGGGAGAATTGAATTGTATAGTTGCCAGGTAGACATTGGGCGTGACATGGGATAAAACTCAAGCATAAAAAAAGATTATACTTACTATGCTCAATTCAGCTCAAAATTATATGAAAGAAACTGTTCAAATAAACTTCTTACATTTGATTTGTGATTAATATCTGCCAGATATATGCACTGAATGTGGTTAATCTGAAATGGATTTTCAGATATAGTTTAGAGGCAATTCATATTTATGAATGTTGTTTTACAGCAATTCATACACTGCAAATATGTCAGTCTATTTCAATCCATTACAGGGGTCATGGAAATTGCTTCATATACAGACTGTCTCAACTTTTTTTTTATTAAGGACAATGCTGTTTGCTTCTAAAATTGCTCTAAATGCTCAAACCTAGCAGCCCACGAGTCCAAATTTGGACAGAAAGGTTGCAGCATCCCGAATTTGGCCATGCTACAGAATTATCTAAAGGCAACAGGAGGAGAGCATAAACAAATCCATCCTTATTGCCACTGATATTTCTGCAGTTACTGAGAAAGACAAGCAGGCAGTACTAGTGAGCATTTATTATAACAAGACAGAAATATGATGATCACTTTCATTGATCTTTATTTTCTCTTAAATCCATGTGTCACTCCATAGCTCTGTCTAACACCGAACAGGGTAAACAGGGAGTTTGTCTGTACCCAGCAGGCACTGGACAGTTACTACAGAAACTGGCTAAGGACAAACTGTATACAATGAACAGCATAATGAATAGTGTCTCTAGAGGGGATTTTCAGCATGTAACACAGGGGTGCCATCGTTTTTAGACAAAAAAACAAATCCATACTAATTAGCATACAATCTGTAAATATAATTATACAACATAACTGAGAAACTAAAGCTGATAGGACAGATTTTTTGAATAATCGTTTGAAAATTATATTCCATTGCAATTAGAAGAACCTTTATTTCTATAATTGTTATTGTCTATATTAACCTGAATCCTAAAAAATACCAACCATGACAGTAAAATATTGGCTCAGTATTTAAAATCTTTCTAAGAAAACATAGTTTAGTTTTTGCTAGATTAAGAGTGGCGAGCTTTTTAGTGATCCCACTGAAAAATTAACTTCGCTAGAAGTAAGCTTTTTCCGCATGTCAGGTAGCGTGTGTATTACAAGTTGAAAGCAAAAGGTTCGCACGCAAGCCAAACCCGATATGTGCAAAGAATTAGACTTTGGATATTCCAAAATTATTAACATATTCTCCCCATAGACTTCAGGAGTTTGTTTAAATAGCTAAACAATATAATATACAAAAAAAAATGGTTGTCGTAATTGCAAATGTAACATTTCCTTTAGAGACCCCTATTCACTAAATAAAACATGGAGTATAAAACTATAGTATGGAAAGAAGGAGACCCCTGTGTTAATAGTTAGTGGCAATCTCCTACCTAATGTGTTTACTGTGTGGGTGACAGTGGCTCCTATGGAGCTTCATCCCCAAAAGACATGAAATAAGACATTATCCACTTTTAAATGAGGGGTCTTGTGTCCCTTTTGGTAGCAGGTGATTGGTAATAGGTGACTTTTACTGTGTTTTGCATCTTTAAAAGGGACCATAGCACCCCATTATAGGCACTACTGGTGCAAGTGTTAATTCTCTTGAAAAAGGAGAGGCCCCTCTTTCAAACAAGTGATCTCATGCCCAGGTGGCTATCCAGTGTTCATCATGGCAACCATAATAACCTTACAGAATAATATGCACAGGGCAAGACTGGGGCCAAAAATAGGCCTGGACATTTAAGGGCAGAGCAGTCCACTCCGCCCCCCCCCTTTTTTATTTTTTACCATACCCTAAAAATGGCAAATTTTATATACTAGATTGATTTTCAAAAACTTTTATAGTTTGTAACACCCTGTTGTCACTGTATTTTGAATATTTGGTTGTCATTAAATAGTAAAAAGGTAAAATGAAGTTAAGAAAACCCCCCAAAACATAAGCTATTGAAGCTCACATTTCAAAAAAGAATAACCACATAATCAGCATGTATTGTCATAGTCACTCAAAATAATAGGCACCTGTCAACACACATAAACTGCACTATCAGAGACAAATACTGAACACAGAAATCAACAGGCACCCACAGACATCCACAATCAAAGCAAAGCAGGCACCCACAGACATCAACAGGCCAAAAAACGGGCACCATCAAGAGGAGGTACTTACTTGTGACTGCTTCCTCCTTGGTTAGCCCACACCAGAGAATATGCTATTGTGCAGCCTTCCTGTACACATAAGGTGGAAGCTTTTTCTGCAGACCCCAAGAACAGTTTTATATGAACAGCAATAATCAATTTATACTTACTACTTACCCAGATGTGAGACTGTCTGAAACTGGCACAGACCAATCCTGCACTGATTGCAAAATCCATCACTGGCGATTGCTCTGCAGGGAGCCATTTTATCAGACTACAGTGCCAGCCATTGTGAGGAGGCTCATTTTGATGTAATGCTAGGAGACAGGACCTGGCCCAGTGCAAGCCAAAGAAACAGGATCTGGAGCAGGAATGGCCCTGACCTGCCTTAAAGGAAATGCAAGCTAGTGAGAGACAGGACTGCACCATGCATAAATATTAATGCTGGTGACTGGTCAGGGCTAAAGTAACCAGTCCCAGTCCAAAACTGGCCCAGCTCACCAGGTAAATTCTCTTTACTGTATACCCTATGGCCAGTCCAGGCCTGCATATGCATATGGAACAACACCAGGGGGTTGATATAGCCCCTATGTTGCTTTCCACAATGTATAGAGGAACTAGAGAACCCTTATATAAAAGCAGTAATGGTCCTGCGTCATTCTTAAAGCCTCTATAACCTCCTCACCATAAAAATATATTATAAGGCTCTGTATTCAAATAAGAGGTTTTATATCCTTATAGCAGGTAAGGTGTTTGTCATAATACTGGCAATCATCTAACAGAAACTACTATCATTTTGTTATGTTGTTAATGTCATGGCTTATATTTCCATATTTCTCAGAACTTATAATAAAAAAAAATACTGCAAAATATGGGGGTGGGGGAATGAGATAACTGGTGAGTACAAAAATATATTTTGTGAAATTCTATACACCATGATGTCTGTGTAATTTTAAAATGTTTATAATATTTCTATGGTAAGATATTTTATACCTACTAATTTTCTGCATAAATTGCAAGATATTCCAAAATTACATTTTAACTTCTGATTTTTTTCCAATTATTTTTATTAAACAATAAAGATATCACATTCTAAATTTAGTTTTTTTAGGAAGGTAAATTTATACCATAGACAAAAATATGTATTTCTTTTTAATATTTCATATGGAGACATTTCCCTATATTTTTTAATTTCAGCAAACTAAAATTATTTTCTAAAAATGACTGGCCTATTGAAAAATGAAAAAAAGGAAATATGATTTGGGTGATAACCTCAGTGAAACATATTGAAACTTATGTGTAAATGTGTGCACAGTGACAAACTACTAAAACAGCTTTAGCACAGCGGTGTGAAATTGCTTAGCACAGATAGGGTTAAAAGCCAGTAAGGAAGGTTGAGCTAAGCCAATAACTCAGCATATATCTGTAACTAAAACTTATATGTGAGTGAGAGACTGTTCATATCTTCTGTATTTCTTGGTCTATTTGTGTGTGAAATCTCCAGTTTGCCCTTTGCCAAGGGAAACCCAGGAAATAGGTTGTGTACACTGTCCAGTCTGTGGGTGCAGTCCATTACTGTATTTTATATGAACGTTCTAGGGAAATTTCAACTACTTTACAGGTGCATTTTGCAAGCATTATTAAAAGTCAGCAAGGAAGGATGTGGTTATTTTCTGACTAATAGCTGTAACTAAGAACCTAAAACCCAATTTTTTTTTGCTGCTTTTTGAATGCAACTGTCAGTGAAAGCATTTAGCATCTTTGCAGTGACTGCCTTGTTTCTTTAGGTTTATAAAGGTATTTGTTTAAATAAATAAATATGGAATGATAATATATAATAACTTATATTTTTTTGTTTGTATTTCCCCCTCTATTACTGGCTTCAAAAAAAGCACCTCAAGAACAAACCTTAAACAAAATTGTCATAGTATGAGAACTACACATAGGGAATGTGGTGACCTTCTATCTGATATGTTTATTTTGTGCATGCAAATATATGCTATGTCATATACACGCTGTTGTTTTTATGAGTATGTTGTTATAGTGTATATGGTTGCCGTAGTAACCATCGAATCAGGCCAACCTTGTTTATTATAATTCAAAAGGAATACAATACAAAAAAGCAAAGCATTTTGCCATCTAAAATTATATAAACTATAAAAACATAAAAGCAAAAGGATATCACATGGTATTACTAACAAATCTGAACTTGTAGAATATTGCATATAAGAAATAATAAAGAAGATGTTTTCCATAGTTATGGAATTTTTCTCAAACCAAACCATATTATAATGGGTAATTATAGTTGCTTCACTCATAAATAAGTGTGTTATGCAATATTTGTGCTGGTTTTTCAAGACATGTGTATTCCAAATGTGAATGGTTAGAACAATATTTTACAATTTAAAAGGAGGGAGTTAATTAAAAGTAAATAACATTTGGTAATGTGGATGGAATATAGGTGGATTGATGCAAGAACAATCCTTAAAACAAATTTAATATCCTATAATGATGCTTGACTTACAAAATGACTGTCATCATATAGCCTTTTCTTCGTGTATATTTTTAAAATATTTTTGATGGTTGTAAGTTGTAACACTTTACACACTTTTAAAACTTTTACATTTCAGTTTATAGTAATCAGGAATCTTGATATTGTTTGATAACTGTTTGCCTATTTTTAACATATTATGCACTGGTATTTCCTTATTTCCTCTGTTTTATTATAATTTTAGTCTAATCTCTGTTGTAAGCATTTGCCCTCATTCAGTTATAGAATTTTACTGTGAAGGATCAGTTGGTAGGAGATATGCAGCAGCAAATAATTTTTTTCAGATGAATCATTTGGAACAAATATTCGTTTGCTGCACTATTAGGCATTCATTTAGTTTAAAATAAAACAAATACTAAATATTCAGTAACATTTACAGCTGTTTTCGTTAAAACTAAAGTAAATATTGGGGGCGTGTCCAAAGTAAATGCTGAGGACGTTTATTCTTACAGTTTATTCTTATTAAACTTTCATTAATCCACCAATTATTGAAGGATTTTGATGGCACACTTTATTAAATTAATATCCCTAATGCCCACTCTTAACATGGAGACTAGAAACAGATATTATTTGCTGCTTTTAGGAATCAAGGAATGAGAATCAGACAACTAGGGCTACAGCAGCGGCTATCAATAGGCTGTAACATACCCCCGGTGATCCAGTTTACTTTTCCTCACTGAACCTGTTAACTAACTGTCTCCTTATCCACAACTTTAAATCAGAACATGTATCTGGCTTTCTTTTTGAGATTACCTATACTTCGTTAAAGGAGGTACGCTGTACTCCATGATGTGCCAGGGCTTGATAGCACAACATGAATATGCTACTTTCTAAATTGGAGAACCTCCTGCTGGCTTTGATAGAGAGATCACCGACAGTACAAAATATTCTCCAATATGCATTAATAACAAGCAACTCGAATGAAACGCTAGACGCTAATCCTCATTACAAGACAAATGTGCCAGAAGTCATAATAAGACAAAGCACTTTTTTACTAAAGCTTATTAAATTGCAGAGTGAAGGGGACATGCAACCCCGTCAAACACACAACCCCCAACAAACTGTTTTACTAAATCCCAGTCTTTTATCGTTGGCATAACCAAATAGAAACCTTCAACATAAACTTTTTGGGACATAACTTGTTTGCATTGCCCATATGAACTCTCAAATTCATACAAAGAGATTGTATCTAACCGAAGTAACCTAACATGAGTTTTATGGTTACATAACATATATCTTTTACCGTTAATTAGCATAAGTTTTTCCTAATCATAAACTTTGTGATCATCAAATGTTAGCTTTATTAGAATTATTTCCTAATTGCAAAATTTATTTATTCTAATCTCTAACATTAAGGATATTGTGGGATGGTGTTTTACAAGATTCTATGTATGCATGGCCGGTTTTGGAATAATTTTGTTTAGCATTAATAATAAGAGCAGCTTAATGGGATGGAAAAGAGGAATTTAACAGTTTTGCTTGGGATTTGGATGTATCTCTAAAACACAAACCTTTTTTTTCCAATTAGGCCCCCCCTTTTTTTTCATTCCTAGCTTCTCCTAATAGAAAATGGTTTGCTCCATGTGGTCAGTGGCTGAGACCACAGGAGCAATATAACACAATGTTATATTCATTACATGATTGATCACTTGTTTTTATTCAACTCCTAATACACATCTAAATTCTGGATTTATTTAAATCTTATATTTCAACCACCAATCCCTAATTTAATTTCTTCCCCATTTTGTAACTGTATATGCTCATGTTGATATATTTCATTTGGATATATGTGTTCCACCTAGTATGTCAAGCTGGTGTTATCCAGAACATAATTGTACATTACTACACATAATCTGTATTATTTTCTATGCCCTTTCGCTCAGGAATAGTTGTATCTTTTAACTTAACCAAAGATAATTTTCTAGTAAAATCCTATTATGTAGGTTCAGTTTGACCATTTTTCTTAGCATTCAAGAATAAGAGGTCCAGGTAGGGACTCTATTTTGTTATCTTTTCTGTGTTTTGCTGTTATCATAATTCTTTTTTCAGAAAATATTTGTAATATAAAGTCCAAATATGGCTATATCTTAAAAATACCCCTATGCTTGTTAAGTGTATCTTGATTTTGATGTCCAAGAGTGCCCTCCAAAATTGTAAGAAGGGGAAAAATGTGGATTGCCTACATGATATATGTTTAAGTCTGTTATACAGGACTGATGTGCTATCTATACTCTAACTTTAAATGCTGATTGTATTATCACCTGTATGTTATCTTTCTTGTTTCCTCAGTAAAAAAAAAATTAATAAAACTAAAGTAAATCTTATTTTGCAAAAAGAAAGAGTATAGTAGTTAGCGCCAAATGAGAGGGCACACAAGCTCACTAAAAGGTAACGATTACCTAACTGGATCGTACTATGAGAAGAGCAGAGAAAGGGGGGGAATATGGGAGTGCCGCACAACGGAGGCTTAAGTGTGCCAAGGAGAAAGTACTAAACAGATGAGGCCAATACCAGGATTTACCCAATAAGACCAATGTAGAAGGTGAACATATAATGTGGATACAGTGTGCCGACAAGCTGCAGTGTGTTATCAGGAGAGCAGGGCCGCCATCAGGGGGTGACAGGGGTGACTCCTGTCAGGGGCCCAAATGGGCCAGGAGGCCCCATGGGGCAAGAACAACTTATTATTATTATTTTTTTTTTATTTGGGCAGCCACCAGAGGGTACTATAGCAGAGTGCTATTGAGCATGGGAACTGTTATTATAAGGAGTAAAGCATTAGCATAAACCCCTATGCACAGTGTGAGACAGATTTGGCAATTCAGTTTGTACAGTGTATGACTGAGTCAGACGGCAGATCACTTTTATTTGCAGAGGAGGTAGGACTTACTTAATAAATGTTTTGTGCAATTTCGGATTGTAACTTCAGTGTGGTAGTAGTTGTATGGTGCGGCCACGAGTCCATAAAAACACATTTTTTTGGCAATATGCAGCAGTATATTTATGATTATTTGACAATGCTGTAGAAATTTAAAGCCATGCAGAAATGTTTCCTCCTCAATACACAAAGGGTAGGTGCCCTTTTTTTTTAGTTTATTTTTTTTAAATTAATATATATATATTTATTACATTCCAGTTTACTGCCCCTTTATGCAAGGACTTTCCAGATGCAAGGAGGCATTTTATCTAAGATTTTTACATCTGCATAAAATGTTATACTCTCAGACTAAGATTGCTCAGTGTTTATAATAAGACAGGTTAACTTAACACTGTTCAGTTTACATTACAGCTGACTTAATTTTAAAATGCATACAAACAAGCCTAAATCCTGCATTAAACCAGATCTAATGGTATGAGACTGAGTACTCCCGCTTATGGTTCCACCAAGACCATATAGAGTACAGCATTTTCAAAATCCATAAGTACAGCTGACAGATGGGAACATTTGTATACCATATTTGAAGTGGTGTTCTTGGTTGGGGAAAATGGGGGGGGGGGGAAACAAACATATGTCAACCTTTCAAAAGTACTTTTCTTCATCTAGCCATCTACCCAGATCATTAATGTTCAATTTTGAATTCACATAATTATTTGTGTTTGCACATTTACAAATATGATTCTTTAAAAAGCGATCTCTTAATTTCTGCAATTTTTTTTTTATCATGCATGTCACACATAGTTGATTTAGGGGATGCAAAGTGCAGAAATTTTACCTCCTGTGAGTGTTTCTGTGGGTGTCTGTGTTTATGTCCTTGTGCTTTTGTTTGTGTCTCTATGAGTGTGTATGTATTTTTTTCTGCGGGTCTCTCTTTGAGGGTGGGTGAGTATGTCTCTGTACATGAGATTTAATATGGAAAATGTAAGGTTCTATTTTTTGGAAGTCAAAATAAGCAGGCAATGTATTATTTGAATGAGACTAGACAGCCAAATAGACGAGGAAAGGGATTTGGGTGTGGGTGGGTGTCCACTGTCTGTTCCTTTTTTACCTTACTACTGATTGTTTAGTTTAGTTTAGAAAGGATGAGAAGTGCTTCGGGTCCGGAGCTTGCAGAGAAAGCCTGAAAGTACCTGTAAAAAAAGAAAAACACACAGATGCACAAAAACTAAAGTGCTAACAGAGCTAGATAAGAAATGTGCTCACTATGGCCTAGATTTGGAGTTTTGTCGGTAACGACCCGCATAGCTAACGCCGGCTTTTTTCTGGCCGCACCATAAAAATAACTCTGGTATTGAGAGTCCACATAAAGGCTGCGTTAGGCTCCAAAAAAGGAGCGTAGAGCATTTTTAACGCAGCTTCAACTCTCGATACCAGAGTTGCTTACGCAAGCGGCCAGCCTCAAAAACGTGCTTGTGCACGATTCTCCCATAGAAAACAATGGGGCTGTTTGAGCTGAAAAAAAAACTAACACCTGCAAAAAAGCCGCGTTCAGCTCCTAACGCAGCCCCATTGTTTGCTATGGGGAAACACTTCCTACGTCTGCACCTAACACCCTAACATGTACCCCGAGTCTAAACACCCCTAACCTTACACTTATTAACCCCTAATCTGCCTCCCCCGCTATCGCTGACCCCTGCATATTATTATTAACCCCTAATCTGCCGCTCCGTAAACCGCCGCTACTTACATTATCCCTATGTACCCCTAATCTGCTGCCCTAACATCGCCGACCCCTATATTATATTTATTAACCCCTAATCTGCCCCCCACAACGTCGCCTCCACCTGCCTACACTTATTAACCCCTAATCTGCCGAGCGGACCTGAGCGCTACTATAATAAAGTTATTAACCCCTAATCCGCCACACTAACCCTATAATAAATAGTATTAACCCCTAATCTGCCCTCCCTAACATCGCAGACACCTAACTTCAATTATTAACCCCTAATCTGCCGACCGGAGCTCACCGCTATTCTAATAAATGTATTAACCCCTAAAGCTAAGTCTAACCCTAACACTAACACCCCCCTAAGTTAAATATAATTTACATCTAACAAAATTAATTAACTCTTATTAAATAAATTATTCCTATTTAAAGCTAAATACTTACCTGTAAAATAAATCCTAATATAGCTACAATATAAATTATAATTACATTATAGCTATTTTAGGATTAATATTTATTTTACAAGCAACTTTGTAATTATTTTAACCAGGTACAATAGCTATTAAATAGTTAAGAACTATTTAATAGTTACCTAGTTAAAATAATTACAAAATTACCTGTCAAATAAATCCTAACCTAAGTTACAATTAAACCTAACACTATGCTATCATTAAATTAATTAAATAAAATACCTACAATTACCTACAATTAAACCTAACACTACACTATCAATACATTAATTAAATACAATACCTACAAATAACTACAATGAAATAAACTAACTAAAGTACAAAAAATAAAAAAGAACTGTTACAAAAAATAAAAAAATATCTACAAACATAAGAAAAATATTACAACAATTTTAAACTATTTACACCTACTCTAAGCCCCCTAATAAAACAACAAAGCCCCCCAAAATTACTAAAGTTAAAAGCTCTTTTACCTTACCAGCCATGAACAGGACCCTTTGCGGGGCATGCCCCAAGAAGTTCAGCTCTTTTGCCTGTAAAAAACATACAATACCCCCCCAACATTACAACCCACCACCCACATACCCCTAATCTAACCCAAACCCCCCTTAAATAAACCTAACACTAAGCCCCTGAAGATCTTCCTACCTTGTCTTCACCATACCAGGTTCACCGATCGGTCCTGAAGAGCTCCTCCGATGTCCTGATCCAAGCCCAAGCGGGGGGCTGAAGATGTCCATGATCCGGTAGAAGTCTTCATCCAAGCGGGGCAGAAGAGGTCTTCCATCCGATTGAAGTCTTCATCCAGGCGACATCTTCTATCGACATCCATCTGGAACGGAGCGGCAGCATCCTGAAGACCTCCGACGCGGAACATCCATCCTGGCCAACGACTGAACGACGAATGACGGTTCCTTTAAATGACGTCATCCAAGATGGCGTCCCTCGAATTCCGATTGGCTGATAGGATTCTATCGAAATTAATCTAATCGGAATTAAGGTAGGAATATTCTGATTGGCTGATGGAATCAGCCAATCAGAATCAAGTTCAATCCGATTGGCTGATCCAATCAGCCAATCAGATTGAGCTCACATTCTATTGGCTGTTCCGATCAGCCAATAGAATGCAAGCTAAATCTGATTGGCTGATTCCATCAGCCAATCAGAATATTCCTACCTTAATTCCGATTGGCTGATAGAATCCTATCAGCCAATCGGAATTTGAGGGACGCCATCTTGGATGACGTCATTTAAAGGAACCGTCATTCGTCGTTCAGTCGTCGGCCAGGATGGATGTTCCGCGTCGGACGTCTTCAGGATGCTGCCGCTCCGTTCCAGATGGATGTCGATAGAAGATGCCACCTGGATCAAGACTTCAATCGGATGGAAGACCTCTTCTGCCCCGCTTGGATGAAGACTTCTACCGGATCATGGACATCTTCAGCCCCCCACTTGGGCTTGGATCAGGACATCGGAGGAGCTCTTCAGGACCGATCGGTGAACCTGGTATGGTGAAGACAAGGTAGGAAGATCTTCAGGGGCTTAGTGTTAGGTTTATTTAAGGGGGGTTTGGGTTAGATTAGGGGTATGTGGGTGGTGGGTTATAATGTTGGGGGGGGTATTGTATGTTTTTTTTACAGGCAAAAGAGCTGAACTCCTTGGGGCATGCCCCGCAAAGGGCCCTGTTCAGGGCTGGTAAGGTAAAAGAGCTTTTAACTTTAGTAATTTAGAATAGGGTAGGGCATTTTTTATTTTGGGAGGCTTTGTTATTTTATTAGGGGGCTTAGAGTAGGTGTAAATAGTTTAAAATTGTTGTAATATTTTTCTTATGTTTGTAGATATTTTTTTATTTTTTGTAACTTAGTTCTTTTTTATTTTTTGTACTTTAGTTAGTTTATTTCA
Organism: Bombina bombina; assembly: GCF_027579735.1. NCBI lineage: Eukaryota > Metazoa > Chordata > Amphibia > Anura > Bombinatoridae > Bombina > Bombina bombina. Next base: position 214,514,833 of record NC_069503.1, read on the forward strand.
TTGTAGTTATTTGTAGGTATTGTATTTAATTAATGTATTGATAGTGTAGTGTTAGGTTTAATTGTAGGTAATTGTAGGTATTTTATTTAATTAATTTAATGATAGTATAGTGTTAGGTTTAATTGTAACTTAGGTTAGGATTTATTTGACAGGTAATTTTGTAATTATTTTAACTAGGTAACTATTAAATAGTTCTTAACTATTTAATAGCTATTGTACCTGGTTAAAATAATTACAAAGTTGCCTGTAAAATAAATATTAATCCTAAAATAGCTACAATGTAATTATAATTTATATTGTAGCTATATTAGGATTTATTTTACAGGTAAGTATTTAGCTTTAAATAGGAATAATTTATTTAATAAGAGTTAATTAATTTCGTTAGATGTAAATTATATTTAACTTAGGGGGGTGTTAGTGTTAGGGTTAGACTTAGCTTTAGGGGTTAATACATTTATTAGAATAGCGGTGAGCTCCGGTCGGCAGATTAGGGGTTAATAATTGAAGTTAGGTGTCGGCGATGTTAGGGAGGGCAGATTAGGGGTTAATACTATTTATTATAGGGTTAGTGAGGCGGATTAGAGGTTAATAACTTTATTATAGTAGCGCTCAGGTCCGCTCGGCAGATTAGGGGTTAATAAGTGTAGGTAGCTGGCGGCGAAGTTGTGGGGGGTAGGTTAGGGGATACTAAATATAATATAGGGGTCGGCGGTGTTAGGGGCAGAAGATAAGGGGTACATAAGGATAACGTAGGTGGCGGCGCTTTGCGGTCGGCAGATTAGGGGTTAATAAGTGTAGGTAGCTGGCGGCGACGTTGTGGGGGGCAGGTTAGGGGTTACTAAATATAATATAGGGGTCGGCGGTGTTAGGGGCAGCAGATTAGGGGTACATAAGGATAACGTAGGTGGCGGCGCTTTGCGGTCGGCAGATTAGGGGTTAATAAGTGTAGGTAGCTGGCGGCGACGTTGTGGGGGGCAGGTTAGGGGTTACTAAATATAATATAGGGGTCGGCGGTGTTAGGGGCAGAAGATAAGGGGTACATAAGGATAACGTAGGTGGCGGCGCTTTGCGGTCGGCAGATTAGGGGTTAATAAGTGTAGGTAGCTGGCGGCGACGTTGTGGGGGGCAGGTTAGGGGTTACTAAATATAATATAGGGGTCGGCGGTGTTAGGGGTAGCAGATTAGGGGTACATAAGGATAACGTAGGTGGCGGTCGGCAGATTAGGGGTTAAAATTTTTTAATTGAGTGGCGGCAATGTGGGGGGACCTCGGTCTAGGGGTACATAGGTAGTTTATGGGTGTTAGTGTACTTTAGAGCACAGTAGTTAAGAGCTTTATAAACCGGTGTTAGCCCAGAAAGCTCTTAACTACTGACTTTTTTCTGCGGCTGGAGTTTTGTCGTTAGATGTCTAACGTTCACTTCAGACACGACTCTAAATACCAGAGTTAGAAAGATCCCATTGAAAAGATAGGATACGCAATTTACGTAAGGGGATCTGCGGTATGGAAAAGTGACGGCTGAAAAGTGAGCGTTAGACCCTATTTTGAGTGACTCCAAATACCGGAGGTAGCCTAAAACCAGCGTTAGGAGCCTCTAACGCTGGTTTTCACGGCTGACGCCAAACTCCAAATCTAGGCCTATGTATATACAGAAACTCGGGCTGGTATGTCACAGGGTTAAAAAGTTGATGCGTTTCGGCATTCAGCATGGCCTTTATCAAGACAGGCTTGATAAAGGCCTTGCTGAAGTCCGAAACGCGTTGACCAGTCCAAGTTTCTGTATATACATGGTGAGCACATTTCTTATTTAGCTCCGTTAGAACTTTAGTTTTTGTGCATCTTTTTTTTTTTCTTTTTTTTACAGGTACTTTCCGGTTTTCTCGGCAAGCTCCGGACCCGAAGCAGTTCTCATCCTTTCTAAACTTTGCACACTACTGGACACTTTTTTGCTACTATTAGATCTCCTTTTTTGGGGGGACTGTTTGTTCTTTATCTGGTGCATTCCCCATTTATACCCATATCGGCCTCCTATAAGACCTCAGGGCCCCCTCTGGTCTATTATGTATATCTGAGTTCAGATAATATTTCATTGTATATTTTTTATATATCACTTGTAATATACATTGCTTTTTAAGGTTTTTTATTTGGATTAAATTTGTATTTTATGTACACTTTTTTAGTGGTTACATTTGTATGGCCAATCCATGCACATTTCTGCACTGGTAACATCTATATAGTACATCCAAGCCCCCCACTGTAGCGTTGCTCTTACTCTCCTGATAACACACTGCAGCTTGTCGGCACACTCTATCCACATTATATGTACACCTTCTACATTGGTCTTATTGGGTAAATCCTGGTATTTGGCTCATCTGTTTAGTACTTTCTCCTTACACACTTAAGCCTCCATTGTGCGGTGCTCCTATATCCTCCCCCTTTTCTGCTCTAAATGTTATTTTGCTGCAGGCAAGACATCTAGGATTTTCCTTATAGTATGCAGGGGAGCCACGCTAATCTGACCTTTCTTCACAGAGTCCAGGGCTGCGCTAATAGGAGGCTTAGTATGGCAAATCCCTGTGCTAAAGCCTGTGCTGTGCATCATTACAAACAAAGGAGCTTATTAACCAAACAATATAACTGCCCCCCCCATTCCTGCACCTTTTTTAGTGCCAAACAGCATGAACAAATCAACACATTGATTTTGTCAAGTAATCTTTAGTTTTTAAATGTAGGGCATTTAAATTATTCAAAGAAAATAAGAAAATAGTACTCAACATACCAAGGGGCCGATTTATCACGGCCCGAATGGGTATGTATACTCCTGTTTCCGTGTGAGTCTTCAGGCTTGCTGGAAACAGGATTTTATAAGCAGGAGTCTTAAAACTGCTGCTCCTTAATTTGTACACCTCCTCTGAGGTGGCGGACATCAATCCGCCCAATCTCATACGATCGGGTTGATTGACACCCCCTGCAAGCGGCTGATTGGTCATGAATCTGCTGGGGTTGACATTGCACAAGCAGTTCACCAGAACTGCTTGTGCAATGATAAATGCCGACAGCGAATGCTGTTGGCATTTATCGATGTCTGGCGGATATGATCGCTCTAGCGGATCATGTCCACCAGACACTTGATAAATCGGCCCCTCAATATACAGTATAAGGAATGTAACAAAGTATGCAAAAATGCAATCAAATTAGCCAAAATTGAAAATGAATTGCAAAGGACTTTTAAGTACATAAATGGCAAAAAAATATAAGAAGGAAAATATAGGTACATTAAAATGAGTGAAGGATAGCATGATTAACAGTGACAGGGAGAAGGCTGAGGTAATAAACCAATTCTTTTCTTCAGAATACACAAGAGAGGAACCAATGGGGGATATTATGAAACAAACTAGAACATACAAGCCCATACCATTAACTGTTATCTCTAGAGGATATCAGGAAAAAACTGGATAATATTAAGGTAAATAAAACTCTAGGCAAATATGGAATATACCCAAGGGTTTTACGGGAACTTAGTACTGGTTTTTTTTTAGGTTTTTTTTTTCTCAAGACTCATTATCCTCAGACACAGCACCACAGGGCTGGCATAAATCTGATGTGGTGCCACTCTTTAAAAAGGGAAGCAGGGCTGATCCAGGAAGCTATAGACCATTTAGTCTGACATCAATAGTGGGGAAAGATACTTCAATGGATTATAAGGGATTATATTTAAGAGTATATAAGTGTAAACAAGATTGAGTTCAAATCAGTATGGTTTTATGAGAAATAGATCATGTCAAACTAATCAAATTAGATTCTACAAGGAAGTAAGTAAAAATAAAGATAAAGGAGAATCAGTGGATGTGATATACTTGGATTTTGCAAAGGCATTTGACACAGTGCCACATGAGAGATTAATGTACAAAATGAAAGGAATAGGAATAGCTGAAAATGTTAGCTCATGGATAAATAACTGGATAAAAGACAGGGATATAACAAGTAGTAGCAAACAGATCATACTCTGATTGGACAAAGGTAATCAGTGGCGTCCCCCAGAGATCAGTACTTTTCTTTTTAATATTTTTTATTAATGACTTGGAGCAAGGATTAAATAGCAACATCTCTATTTTTGAAGATGATACACAGTTGTGTAAGGTCATTAGGTCAGAGCAGGACAAAATTGCTTTACAAGGGGATCTGCAAAAAATAGAAGAATGGGCAGGTAAATGGAAAATGAGATTTAATATGGAAAATGTAAGGTTCTATATTTTGGAAGTCAAAATAAGCAGGCAATGTATTATTTGAATGAGACTAGACTTAGCCAAACAGACGAGGAAAGGGATTTGGGAGAAGTAGTAGATAACAAGCTAAAGATGGACACTCAATGCAGAGCAGCGGCTTCCAAGGCTAATAAGATACTAGCATGTATTAAAAGAGGCATTGATGCAAGTGAAGCAAGCATAATTCTGTCACTGGTAAATCCCTGATAAGACCTCACCTTAAGTATGGAGTGCAGTTTTGGGTACCTATCTCAAAAAAAGACATTGCAGACATAAAAAGTTCAGAGAAGGGCCACAAAGCTAATAAGTGGAATGGAGAATTTAAACTATGACGATAGGATAGCCAAACTTGGTCTCTTTTCTCTAGAAAAAAGATGCTTGAGAGGTGACATGATAACTTTTTATAAATATATTCAAGGCCCATATACAGAGATGGCAGAAGCTCTGTCTATTCCAAGAATTTTTTTGTGACACAATTTAAGGCTGGAGGAAAGGAGATTTAATCTCCTGCAATGGAAACTTATTTTCACTGTAAGAGCAATAGAATTTTAGAACTCATTAGTGAATGCCCAATACCTTAGATCCATTTAAAATGGTTTGGATACATTTATGGCTATAAACAAAATTCAGGAACATGTGTGCTTGTGTTAAATGGGTCACCTTTTTTTTAAAAAAAAAAACTACCAGCTCCCAAGGAAAATTTAAATATGCGGAAGTTATCGGCGGACTTAAAATAAACAGCTAGATTACGAGATTTGAGCACTATAGGTAAATTATCGACCGCCACAAAAGCAGCGGTATTTCATTTCCCTATAGCGCTGCTATTACAGGTTTAAAAAAAGCAGACTTGCGCGGGTGGGCGATATGGTGGCGTTGAGCTCCATACCTCACCCAAATACAAGCGCTGCTTTGACGTGCTTGTGCACGATTTCCCCATAGACATCAATGGGGAGAGCTGGCAAAAAAAAAAAACCTAACACCTGCGATCGTGGAAACAAAAGCTCCATAACGCAGCCCCATTAATGTCTATGGGGAAAGAAAAAGTTATGTTTAACACCCTAACATAAAAACCACATCTAAACACCCCTAATCTGCTGCCCCCGACATCGCCGCAACCTACATAATGTTATTAACCCCTAATCTGCTGCCCCCAACATCGCCCCCACCTACTTAATGTTATTAACCCCTAATCTGCCGCCCCTATCATCGCTGCCACCTACATTACAGTTATTAACCCCTAATCTGCCACCCCTAACATCGCCGCCACCTACATTACAGTTATTAACCCCTAATCTAGACGCCCCCAACATCGCTGCTGCCGCCTACATAAATTTATTAACCCCTAATCTGCTGGCCCGAACATCGCCGCCACCTAGCTACACTTATTAGCCCCTAATCTGCCGCCCCCAATGTCGCCGCCACTATAGTTACCCCTAAACCTCTGGCCTCCCACATCACTAACACTACATAAATATATTAACCCCTAAACCTAACCCTGACCCTAACGTAACCCTAACAGCCCCTAACTTAAATATAATTAAAATAAATCTAAATAAAACTTACAATTATTACCTAAATAATTCCTATTTAAAACTAAATACATACTTACCTATAAAATAAAACCTAAGATAGCTACAACATAACTAATAGTTATGTTGTATCTATCTTAGGTTTTATTTTTATTTCACAGGTAAGTTTGTATTTATTTTAACTAGGTAGACTATTTAGTAAATAGTTATTAACTATTTACTAGCTACCTATTTAAAATAAATACAGTTACCTGTAAAATAAAACCTAACCTGCCTTACACTAAAACCTAACATTCCAATAAAATAAAATACATTAAATTAATAAAATACAATTATCTAAATTAAAAAAAATAAACACTAAATTACACAAAATAAAAAACGAAATTATCAAAAATAAAAATGAATTACTCCTAATCTAATGGCCCTATCAAAATAAAAAAGCCCCCCCAAAATAAAAAAACCCTAGCCTACACTAAACACCCACACAACCAAAACCCCAAATAAAATTCAACTAAATAAACCTAAGCTAACCATTTCCCTGAAAAGGGCATTTGGATGGGCATTGCCCTTAAAAGGGCATTTAACTCTTTTACAATGCCCAAACCCTAAGCTAAAAATAAAACCCACCCAATAAACCCTTAAAAAAAACTAAAACTAACCCCCGACAATCCACTTATAGTTTTTCGAAAACAGGACATTTATCCTTATCCAGGTGGCAGAAGTCTTCATCCAAGCGGGCAGAAGTCTTCATCGAAGCTGGCAGAAGTATTCTTCCAAGCGGGCAGAAGTCTTCATCCAAGCGGGGAGAAGTCTTCATCCAAACGGCATCTTCTATCTTCATCCATCCAGCATCCTCTTCTTCCAATCGTCGCTGGAAAATGAAGTTCCCTTTAAGTGACATCATCCAAGATGGCGTCCCTTACATTCCGATTGGCTGATAGAAATCTATCAGCCAATAGGAATTAAAGGGAAAAAAATCATATTCACTGTTGCAATCAGCCAATAGGATTGAGCTTTTATCCTATTGGCTGATCCAATCAGCCAATAGGATTGAGCTCACATTCTATTGGTTATTCCAATCAGCCAATAGAATGCAAGCTCAATCCTATTGGCTGATTGGATCAGCCAATAGGATGAAAGCTCAATCCTATTGGCTGATTGCAATTTAGTGTAGGCTAGGGTTTTTTTTATTTTGGGGGGCTTTTTTATTTTGATAGGGCTATTAGATTAGGAGTAATTAGTTTTTATTTTTGATCATTTCATTTTTTACTTTGTGTAATTTAGTGTTTATTTTTTTTGTAATGTAGATAATTGTATTTTATTAATTTAATTTATTTTATTTTATTGTAATGTTAGGTTTTAATGTAAGGCAGGTTAGATTTTATTTTACAGGTAACTTTGTATTTATTTTAAATAGGTAGCTAGTAAATAGTTAATAACTAGTCTACCTAGTTAAAATAAATATAAACTTACCTGTGAAATAAAAATAAAACCTAAGATAGTTACAATATAACTATTAGTTATATTGTAGCTAGCTTAGGTTTTATTTTATAGGTAAGTATGTATTTAGTTTGAAATTGGAATTATTTAGGTAATAATTGTAAGGTTTATTTAGATTTATTTTAATTATATTTAAGTTGGGGGGGGGGTAGGGTTAGATTTAGGTTTAGGATTACGTTAGGGTTAGGTTTAGGGGTTAATATATTTATGTAGTGATCTGGGAGGCCAGAGATTTAGGGGTTAATAGTTCAATTTAGTATATTTTGTTGTGGGGGGCTTGTGGTTTAGGGGTTAATAGGTTTATTATAGCGGCGGTGTGGGCGGATGGCAGATTAGGGTTTAATAATCTTTAAATAGTGTTTGCGATGCAGGAGTGCGGCGGTTTAGAGGTTAATAGGTTTATTATAGTGGTGACGATGACGGGGAGCGGCGGAATAAGGGTTAATAAATTTTAATAATGGCAGCGATGTCCGGAGCTGTAGATTAGATTAACTTTATTATAGTGTTTGCAATGCGGGAGGGCCTCGGTTTAGGGGTTAATAGGTAGTTTATGGGTGTTAGTGTAATTTTTAACACTTTAGTTATGAGTTTTATGGTACAGCTTTGTAATGTAAAACTCATAACTACTGACTTTAGATGGTGGTACAGATCTTGTCAGTATAAGGTGTACCACTCACTTTTTGGCCTCCCAGGCAAACTTGTAATACCTGCGCTAACGGAGTCCCATTGACTTTGACTGAGGTTGCGTGACGGACAAAAAGGTGTGCGGTACACCTATACCTGCAAGACTTGTAATAGCAGCATTAGGTAAAAAGCAGCGTTATGAAGCGCAAAACTTGTAATCTAGCTGTTTATTAATCGTCCTCTGGTGCATGGGGCTCTAGAAAACACAATAAATCCAAATGATAAGAAAAGGGCCTAATCCAGCACAACTATAGTCCCCTTGAATTTGTCTCAGGTGGATGAGCCAAATACATAAATGAGAATCCTTTTGCCAAAAAATATAGAAATATCTTTATTAACTACAAAATTAAGAAATTGTATAATACATAGTAGTCAAGTACAATATTCTAAACACAATTTTAAAGAATATCAGCTATTTTTGCCAACATCCTACTCAAATTTGTAGAGCACAGCAGCCAAAGATGAAATATTTCAATAGTTTGTCAAGGTGTAATGTCCTTGGACCTATATTAAATACAAATATATCCGTATGACAATCAATCAATTTAAGGGTTAATAGGTTCAGAAAGTCACCTTTATACATTGGTTAGATGTACATAGCTATACTCCACTCTAGGTAACATAAGCAGAGTCCAGCAGCTAATGTTAGAGTGATAATTAGTGCAGTAAAGCCAAGATTATGGCCAAGCAGTCAATAATAGCAGAAAGCTAAAATCATTTTATACAAAGTGTCCAGAAAGTCACCTTTATGCAGTGGTTAGATGTACATAGCTATACTCTGCTCCAGGTAATATAAGCAGAGTCCAGCAGCTAATGTTAGAGTGATAATTAGTTAGTGCAGTAAAGCCAAGATTATAGCCAAACAGTCAATGTTAATAGCAGAAAGTTAAAAGCAGCTCATGCAGTTTACAATTTCACAATACACTTCTCTAAGAGTCAGTCTAAATAGACTTACATCTCACCATAAATCCAATGAGCCTTTGTACTTATCTTGCTCACTGAACCTCCAACTGATACTGCTGAGGGAGTAACATCTCACTCCACCTCTCCTCTGGTCTTTACCCATCTATATCCTGTCTTCTCAGAGCTACATCAACTAACTGGTCTGTGTTGTACACTGAAATATCAGTCCTCATGCAAAACACCCATGCTCATGGAGCTCCTGTGGGTGTGGCCAATTCGCAAAACACATGTTTTACCCAGCAACACTTTGTATAAAATGTATTAAACAAATTGATGCTAAGTAGCATGTTTTCACATGTTTCCCAGGGACCAGACAAATGTCTTATATGTAATATCCATTGGATACAAACCCCAGTGGGGCACTAAATACATGGATGTTAGGTAGTAGAACCAAAAGCATACAACCCCATTAGGTGTGAGAGGTATGTAAATTGCTTTAAGGGTCACTGGATATCTTAAAGGTAATGGCACACAATACTATAACCTCTGCCAGCACGACCCCAGAAAACCACTAACCTCAACCCACACCAGTCTTGAGAGTACATAGAAGCTCCACAAATTCTTCCTTCACAATCACATCTAAACCATTTGTGTAATGCTAAACGGCTTCAATTTTGGGTGATTTCCAAATGTAGGGGAAAGCAGGGAAATCCAATCCAATAGCCAATACAGATTTCAATAGGAAATGCAGCCACTCAACATAGTAGTCCTCGCCTCAATAAGTAGCCATGACAATCCCAAATATGGCAAATCCATTACAGCAAAAGTTCAATGAGAGCAACACTTATGCAAATTTAAATAAAATGTAGTATTTATTCATACAAAGTATAAAATAGAAATGGAAAGTCCACACGCTAACTTTTTAGAGGGCTACTATTGTACCTTGTGGACTTTCCATTGCTAATTCATACTTTGTATAACTAAATGCTACGTTTTATTTCAACTTTGCTGTAGTGTCACTCACATTGAACTTTTGCTACCTGCCTAGTATTGCCAAACTTTTATCCATTCATGTGGGTGAAATGTTTAACCCATTGGTGTCTGTATTAAATAATTATATTCTATACATATGGCTTCTACATAGACCTAAACAGGTCCCACACATCCAATGGCACAAAATAGTGATAAGTAAATCATTATTTACACAGAAGTATTTTTTTGTCCCCCAATATCTTTTTTCTTCTGTTCTTCCAATAACCACAAGATATACCAAGACACTGTATAAAGTTAATGGTGAATTGTACACTAATTATCAATGAGTACATATTTTGGTGCATGAACAGCAATTCTATTAATAACCGAGAGGATAAACTAATAAAAGAGCTCAAATATAAGGCAGAACTCACATTCATACAAAAATATTTAGATGGCAATATGGTACCAAGAGGTTAAAAAAGAACTGTACCTTCCAACTAGACGAGGACCACAATGGAGAATGGTACGATATTTTAGAAAAATAATTATGAAATCCAGAACAAGGACAATAGAAACTATAGGAAAGAATATTGATGACTACAAAGATAAAATATCCGGCCATACAGACAATCCTTTATTTAAAAGTAAACAAAAGGAAATGATAGAAAATCTTACAAATATAAAAAAGAAGTTATTGAAATGAAGTGGAAAAATTTATACAGAGGAGGAGATTAAAGAAGTTAGATATACAGAAAACATCACATATTTGAGCATAGGGGGTGAACTAGAACCCCCTAATAGGAGTAATATCACTAATAAACTTTTTAAAAAGGATACAAAAAAAACCTACCACGTACAATAAACCCCTAGAATGGAGGAGTAAGAATTATGAACAAGTAAAGTACAACCCTAATCATAATCGAGATACAAACTACTCTCATAATAAACATAGGCAAATAGAAAATACAATAAATATAATGAATATCAGAGAGATTACAACACACAAGAGTATAAAGATCAAAGAAGAGCACCCTATAATATGCCCAATGAACAAAAAAGCTAATATATAGAGACGTAAATAAAGTTCATATAAGGATATATGGATTCTTTCCTGGGAATCTTCAAACTTCTGATCTCTCTTGTTTCATCCTCATAGAAAAGAAACAAAAATGTGCCACATAGCGTAACTCTGTAACCGTATTCAGTGCAGAATATGTGTGTACAAATGATTACTCACATGGGATGGAGCTTTAACCAAGCTCAGGTGAATGTGCACACCCCCTTTATACTGTTGGGTAGACAGTTACTTTCACAGGATGTTTGAATAAAAAGATTTATTAAAATACAAGTGAAAAAAGCATCACAAGAACTGCCAAAACACCATATACAACAGGATTTAGGCAATACAATTACAGATATTGCTTCAAGTGAGCTAAACACAATACCAGAGACAGTGGTGAGGAATGCAGAAACTTAACCACAAAACCTCCCACTTGAATGTCCAGCATATGTTGCTCTCCCTTTAGGTGTGCAGGTACTTGCAAGGACACCACTTAAAAGATATATCCGACGTACGTTTAGCTAATAAGCTTTATCAAGGAATGGTGTGCGCATATCCAAAGTTCTTATTTAAATCATTAATGTCCGTTAAACCGGATATCCGGTATCTAGTCCTCCATTTTGAAAGTGGGCATAACATATCACCAGAGGTCAGTGTCTGGCTGTATTAGAGTGCAAGATTTTTTCAAGTGAGAATATTTACCTATATATATGCAAACATCGGTTAAGGACAAAACCTGTTTAACAAACAATACATACTAAAGATATCTATTGCAGTTAATCTTATTAAAAGCACTTAATGTGTACCATATCGGTAAATAGCATTTGCATTTATTGTGTACCATATCGGTAAATGCATTAACATCCTCATGACACCTTTTGTTAAGTTTATATTGTATATGAAACTAATATGTACTAATATTCAAATTTTCTGATCTACTTATCTCACTCGTAACATCAAATAGGAAATTTCTTATGTATATATGTGATCAAACTGTTAACATTCCACTTACTGTAGTTCTCGTTCTTTTCTAGCCCTATTTACAAGTGGGAATGTATCAAACTGTGTACTGCCATAATTGCCAGTTTAGTATATTGTTTTCATCTTGCTACTAATGTTGCAAATGCTTAGTCATTGCAAGTGAGCCTTTATATATTTGCATCATATGGCAGCAGTTGTAAAGAAAGGACTACTGAAGGATGTGCTAGTGGTATTTATAAAAAAAATGATGTAATTCAAAATCCTTGTTCAGGCCGCTTGGTATGAAACTATCTAAAATATGAATCCATTTCATCTCCAAACGGCCCAACTGATTTTGTATGTCACCTCCTCTCCAGTGATATTCTACCTTCCTAATGCCCAGAAATTCCAGATCTTCTATCTTTCTGTTATGTTTTTTTATCAAAGTGTGCCGATAATGTGTGTTTCTGGTAACCCTTTTCTATATTATAAATATGCTCATTCAATCTGGTTTTAAGAAGCCTTGAGGTGCGACCTATATAGATTAAATTACACGTGCAGCGTAACATGTATACTACGTTCTTGCTGTTACATGTGATAAACTGATTGATATCATAACTTTTGCTCCCATCAGTGGAATGAAATTTATTACATAGTTTGGGTCCCTTTTTCATTCTCTTACAAGCATTACAGAACTGACACCTTCTAAATCCCTTTTGTGGTGATGGTAACCAACTTTTATTTGAACTTTTATCCTCTATAATGTTCATCTTATGGGATAATTGTAGTTTTAAATTCGGAACCTTTCTGAACATTATACTAGGTCTTTCTCCTATAAATTCAGCTAGACTAGGGTCTCTAGATAAAATGCCCCAATGTTTTTGAATAATTTCTCTAACTTCTTTACTTTGTGTACTATGTTGTAGAATTAATCTATTTACTGAATTATCATTAAATTTGCAACCACCCTTAGATTTCTATTGCAGTAAATTCTTCCTTTCTAATTTTGCTACTTCCTCTATTTTTTCTTCTAGAAAAATGCTGGAATAGTTCTTTTCTATAAATCTTTCTTTCAATATCTTAGATTGAGTTTGAAACACCGCTGCATCTTTACAGTTCCGTCTTAGGCGGACAAATTGTCCCTTCAGTATATTTTTCAACCAGTGCCTTTGATGACAACTGTTTAGGCTGATATAATTGTTTACATCAATACTCTTAAAAAATGTTTTTGTTTTTAATATATTGTCCTCTATGTAGATTTCGAAGTCAAGAAAATCTACTTTCTTTCTACTTTGATTCCACGTTAATGTTATGTTAAATTCATTATTTTTCAGATATTCTTTAAATTCATTCAGTTGACACTCACTTCCTGACCAAATCAGGAACACATCATCTATGTAGCGACGATAGGACACCAGATATTGCACCCAGGGGGAATTATAGATGTATAGATTTTCCCAATTTGCCATATACAAATTGGAATAACTGGGCGCAAATCTGGTGCCCATCGCCGTACCGCTTATCTGTAGGTAGTATTCCTTATTGAACCAGAAATAGTTAGTTTCAAGAATAATCCTAATGCCATCTAGAATAAATTGTAACTGTTTCGGATCAAGTGTTGTGTCTTCTTTTAGGATATTTTGTACTGATGAAATACCTAATTCTTTATCTATTATGGTGTACAGTGATGTGACATCTCCAGTAACTAACAACCAATCCTTATTCCATTGAATATTTTCTAGGTGATTCAAAATACTGATATTGTCTTTCAATTAAGATTTAGTATTTTTAACACATACTTGCAAAAATGAATCTATGTATGCAGAGAGATTGCTTGTATGTGAATTAACCCCAGACACAATGGGCCTCCCTGGGGGATTATTTAGATCTTTGTGAATCTTAGGGAGTACATAAAAACTTGCAGTTTTAGGAAATTGATTAAATATGTATTGATACTCCTTATTTAAAATGCTTTCTTTCAGCCCATCTTTCAAATATTTTTCAATACTTTTTTTATAGACAAATATAGGGTTTGAATCTAATTTTTTTTATGTACTTTCATCGTTTAGTTGTCTTAAACATTCTTCATTATATTTATTTCTATCCATTATAACTGTGCCTCCGCCCTTATCGGCAGGCTTCACCACTATATCATTGTTATTCTGCAGTTCTTTTAATGCTACTTGTTCTTCCTTGGTCAGATTAGATGTATAGTTTGTTTTAAGATGTTTGATATCCCTATGGACTAATTCCAAAAAAGTTTCCATTGGAGCTGACTTGTATTGCGTGGGGTTAAACAACGACTTGTTTTTGACCTCTGCATGCCTATATTTATTAGATTCAGAAATATTATTTTTTAGGATTGGACTATTCAGAAAGTATTTTTTGATACATAGGTTGTGTATAAATTTCTGCACTCCAATGTATGTGTCAAATTTATTGATTTTATAACTAGGGGCAAAATTCAATCCTCTATTTAAGACCAACGTTTGTGCTTCTGTTAGTTCCACTTTGGATAAGTTGAAAATACCCTTACCCATCTTGTCTTTGTTGTTAGTTTTTATTATAGGTTTACATTCTGTTGTACTATTCTTCTTATTACTCAATGTTCTACCCTGTCCATGTTTCTTCTCCTTTTGTTGAACAAATCTGAGTATGTCCGATTGTATTTCCTTTTTCCTGCCTCTAAAAAAACCTCCTCATCCTCTTCTGAGCTGTATCTGTCTATATGACTGGAGAATATATAGAACACAATATCAAAATAATAGAAGAGAGCCCTATTAAAAAGAAAAAGATAATTCAAGAGGATGGTATTCCCGTAGGAATAAAGAATATAATTCCAATAAAGAACACATATACCTAACAAGATAAATAGAAAAAGTTATACACATACAAATAACAGATTTCAGGAACACCACAAGCACTTAAGTGGTAACAATAGTAATAGATTTTAAATTCTTGATGGATTCAGAGAAGAAAATAATGAACAGTCTTTTTAGAGGTAGGATCCCCAAGAGCGGGAACATCTTGGGGAACAGAAAAATTATACCAATCAAACGCAAACAGGGATTGGTCAAGAAAAGGAAAAAGAAGGATAGAGGAGGAAGAGGGAGAGGAAGAAAAACTAGGGAGCAAAAGACAGAAATAGATCTAAGGGGATTTTCAATCTTAGTAATGTAATTTTGAGTAAAGAACAAACCTCTGTTCTCAGTAAAGGATTATCCTTTGCACCAACTTGTAGAATGAATATATTTCAAACCATGATTAACATTAATCAATTTGTTAGAAAATTAACACTAAAAAGATATTTTCAAAAAAATCCCCTAGAAAGATCTTTAAAACAACAAAATTTTAAAAGCAACCAGTATGTTCATACCAAGCTTAAGAATAAATCTAATTTTTTCCCCACACAAGAAAAAGGTACATTTTTGGAAATGTTTGAAAAATCAGTGAAAGAAGAAGTACAGAATTATGAATTTAAAAATAATTATAAGAAAAGATATGTACAAAATCTCACAAAAAAGAGAATGATACCTTGAGAGATCTGAAAAATAATCCAGATATTACATAGTAACATAGTAGATGAGGTTGAAAAAAGACTGAAGTCCATCAAGTTCAACCTATACAAATCTAAAATATATGCAAAAGCTCCAGTTAAACTTAAATAATCCCACTAAAAGGTGACCCATTTAATACTAGCAATCATATCCATGAATATTGTTTATAGACAGAAATGTATCCAAATAATTTTTAAATGTATCTAGGGTATTGGCATTCACTACCTCCTTTGGTAATGAGTTCCAAAATGTTATTGCTCTTACAGTGAAAAAACGTTTCAGTTGCAGGAGATTAAATCTCCTTTCCTCCAACCTTAAATTGTGACCTCTAGTCACAAACAATTTTCTTGGAATAAACAGCGCTTCTGCCATCTCTGTATATGGGCATTGAATATATTTATATAAAGTAATCATGTCATCTCTTAAGCGCCTTTTTTCTAAAGAAAATAGACACCGTTTGGCTAGCCTCTCCTCATAGGTTAAATTCTCCAATCCCCTTATTAGCTTTGTGGCCCTTCTCTGAACTTTTTCTAGTTCTGCAATATCTTTTTTTGCGATCGGTCCCCAGAACTGCACTCCATACTCAAGGTAAGGTCTTACCAGGGCTTTATATAGTGACAGAATTATGCTTTCCTCCCTTGAGTCAATGCTTTTTTTAATACATGCTAGTAACTTATTAGCCTTTGAAGCTGCTGCCCTACATTGTGTACCCATCTTTAGCTTGTTATCTATTACTACTCCCAAATCCCTTTCCTCCTGTGTTTGGCTAAGTCTTGTCCCATTTAAATAATACGTTGCCTGCTTATTATTGCTTCCAAAATGTAGAACCTTGCATTTTCCTGTATTAAATCTCATTTTCCATTTACCTGCCCATACCTCTAATTTTTGCAGGTCTCTTTGTAACGAAAGTTCATCCTGCTCTGACCTAATGACCTTACTTAACTTAGTATCATCTGCAAAAATAGAGATGTCGCTATTTAATCCTAGCTCCAAGTCATTTATAAAAATATTAAAAAGAATAGGGCCCATCACTGATCCCTGGGGTACTCCACTGATTACCTTTGTCCAATCTGAGTATGATCCATTTACTACTACTCGTTGCTCCCTATCTTTAATCCAGTTATTTATCCACAAACTAACATTTTCAGCTATTCCCAGTCCCTTAATTTTGTGCATTAATCTCTCATGTGGCACTGTATCAAACGCCTTTGCAAAATCTAAGTATATCACATCAACTGATTCCCCTTTATCTATATTTTTACTTACTTCCTCATAGAATCTAATTAGATTAGTTTGACATGATCTATTTCTCATAAAACCATGCTGATTAGAACACATAATCTTGTTTACACGAATATGATCATCAATATAATCCTTTATAATCCCTTCAAATATCTTCCCCACTATTGATGTCAGTCTAACTGGTCTATAGCTTCCTGGATCATCCCTACTTCCCTTTTTGAAGAGTGGCACCACATCAGCTTTACGCCAATCCTTGGGTACCATGCCTGAGGATAATGAGTCTTGAAAAATTAAGAGTAGAGGTTTGTCTATAACAGTGCTAAATTCCCTCAACACTCTTGGGTGTATTCCATCTGGGCCTGGAGTTTTATTTATCTTAATATTATCCAATTTGTTCCTGATATCCTCTATACATAACCCAATTAATGGTATGGCCTGGCATGTTCTATTTTGCTCCAAAGTATCATCCAATGGTTCCTCTTTTGTGAATACTGAAGAAAAAAACTGGTTTAGTATCTCAGCCTTCTCCCTGTCACTGTTAATCATGCTACCCTCCCCACATTTTAATGTACCTATATTGTTTTTCTTAGATTTTTTGCTATTTATGTACTTAAATAATCTTTTAGGGTTAGATTTAGAATCCTTTGCAATTAATTTTTCATTTTCAATTTTGGTTAATTTGATTGCTTTTTTACATTCCTTATAAATATGGAATTTTGAGTCTGTACTATTTTCTTTGAATAATTTGAATGCCCTACGTTTTTTCCTAATTTCTCTTAACGCATTTATATTCAGCCACATTGGCTTGGATTTTTTATTTTTATTTTTATAACCATATGGTATTTGTTGATATGTATATTTATTTAACAAAGTTTTAAATGTTATCCATTTATCCTCTGTATTTTTATTAGAGAATACTTTGTCCCATTTTACGTTATTTAATGATTTCCTTAAAGGGTCAGTAAACCTTAAAATTAATGTTATATAATTCTGCACATAGTGCAGAATTATATAACATTATATTAGCCAAACTTTATAACACATAATATATTCCCTTTTCATTTTTAACAAAAAACGCTGTTTTACAGACCCACTCTCTGCGCTCTGCTGAGTGGGTCTGCTTTTTTTACACAGCGCATCGGGCCAGTTGTATAGTCACAGCCAGGCCCGACCGCGCCATAAGATTAAGTACAGCTGGCTCCTGCTGTCAGACAGAGCGGGAGCGAGCTGCACTTAATCTTATGGCGCGGTCGGGCCAGGCTGTGACTATACAGCTGGCCCGATGCGCTGTGTAAAAAAAGCAGACCCGCTCAGCACAGCGCAGAGAGCGGGTCTGTAAAACAGTGTTTTTTGTTAAAAATGAAAAGGGAATATTATGTGTAATAAAGTTTGGCTAATATAATGTTATATAATTCTGCACTATGTGCAGAATTATATAACATTAATTTTAAGGTTTACTGTCCCTTTAAATCGTTGAATTTTGCTTTCTTAAAATTAAAAGTCTTGGTTAAACCTTTAAGACACTGCTTATGAAAGGAAATTTCAAATGTGACCATGTTATGATCACTGTTACTCAAATGTTCTTTGACTTCTATGTTTGATATTATATCTGTATTATTTGATAGCACTAAATACAATATAGCGTTACTCCTAGTTGGCTCCTCTATTAATTGTGACAAGAAGTTATCCCTGAGAACATTTATAAATCTATCCCCCTTAGCTGAATTACTAGTTTTATTGGCCCAGTTTATATCAGGGTAGTTAAAATCTCCCATAATTACAGCACTGTTATTAGCAGCTGTATTAGTAGTTACTAACAGTATTTGTAGTTGAGTTTCATTAAGGTCACTAATGTTGGGGGGCTTGTAGCATGTTCCTAGTAATATTTTTTTTGGATCCCCCACTCTTTATTTCCACCCACAGGGTCTCTATATTGTCGCCTGTATCAGAAATATCTTCCCTTATTGTGAATCATCCCACCAAGTTTCAGTTATACTGATAACATCATAGTCCTCTTCTGCAACTAAGAGCATCAGCTCCCCCATTTTACCCGTCATGCTTCTTGCATTTGTTGTCATACATTTAATTTTCATGTGCTTTCTGCTGATACTTGGTGTGCTTTCCTCCATACTTTCTAATGTGACATTTCTTAAGTCATCTCTTCCTTGAGATATCAAAGGACTGACAGAATCACAGACTGATCTCTCTATTCTATTGTGTTCTAACTGACCCTCCCCCCCTTTGCCTAGTTTAAAAGATTCTCTAAACTTGCTATCATCCTTTCCCCCAACACACCTGCACCCATGTCCTTTAGATGCAATCCATCCTTACTGTACAAATTATACCCAAGTGAAAAGTCAGCCCAGTGCTCTAAAAAGTCAAACCCCTCATTTTTACACCATGTTTTTATTATAATAAAATCCACCAACAAGGGTGGTAGGTAGTTATCCTCAATACTGTAGATTATCTAGAAGAAACCTATAGACTTTTTAATGACGAGAACACATATATAAGGCTTACAAAAAAACCAGTTGAGGATCAGACCAAAAGACTAGATAAAATGCTGTATTATGCTAAAGGAGAAACATAATCAATGATAAAGAGTTTCAGTTCCTAAAAAATACACAAACTAGGACTCCCATTTTTTACTATCTCCCCAAAATTCATAAGACCTTAGAGAGACCTCCTGGCAGGCCAATTATATCAGGAATCAATTCACTCACATCAAATGTATCTAAATATGTAGATAATTTTCTACAGAAATATATTGTGGAACTTCCATCCTTTTTAAAGATTCAGCACAATTGATTAATACCCTCCAAAATATAGAATGGCAAGAGAATTTCTTGCTCGCCACATGTGATGTTAATTCATTATATTCAAATATCATACATTCACTTGGCGTTGAGGCTGAAAAGTTTTATTTACATATAGACATGGATTTACCTATAGTACAAGCTGATTTTATACTACAATGTATTTTATTTATTCTGGAGAATAATTATTTTAGTTTTAATGCTGAATTTTTCCTTCAAATTAAGGGAACAGTGATGGGCACGAGATTTGCACCCAGTTATGCAAATCTTTTTATGGGTCTTTGTGAACAACAACAGATAATTGACTCTAACTGGGATGCAAACCTCGTGCTCTTCAAACGTTATATTGATTATATTTTTATTATCTGGAGAGGAGGCCAGCAATTATTTGATATTTTTATGGAGGATCTCAATACCAATGATTGGGGTATTTTATTTACTCATGAAATAAGTGACACAAGCATTCATTTTTAGATCTCACAATAGAAGCAAAAGATAAAAAACTTAAGACAAAAACTTTTTTTAAAGCAGTTGATTTAAACAACTAAATACATTCATCAAGTTGCCATTTGGAACAATGGAAACTAAACATTCCTAAAGGTCAGTTCCTTAGGCTTAAAAAAAAAATGCTCGTCTTTAGATGATTATATGAATCAGGCCAAGGATTTAGAAATCAAGTTTATAAAAAGGGGATATAACTCAGATTTAATAAATGAAGCAAAAAATGATGCAGAAAAAAGAAATAGGGATGAGTTGTTACATAAAAGACCCCAAGAGAATATGAACAAAATAACTAATGTTTTGGAGAAGAATAATACAAAATTTGACACTGCATTTGTTACACATTACAATTCTGACTATACATTAATTAATAAAATGTCAAATAAACATAGACACTTAATAAAAAATACCCTATCCTTAGTGAAATTGTAGAAGATAGACCGAAATTAATCTATAAGTAAGCGAAAACCTTAAAGAATGTACTTGCACCAAGTGAATTTAAAAAGAATAAAAAGATGCCCACTATATTGATTTAAAAGGGAACAAACTGGAAGGTTTCTTCCCGTGTTTGTTCTGCAAAGCTTGTAAATTTAGTAAAAAGTGTAAAATAGTGAACTCCAGCCAAACAGATTTTATGTATAGGATTAGGGATATTATTAGATGCACTGACAGTAATATTGTCTATCTTATACAGTGTCCATGTAAAAAACAATACCTTGGACAAACTGGACAACCCCTATGGGATAGAATAAGACAACACTTACTACACATTGAATGGGGATTTGAAGACCATCTGTTGTCTAAACATTTTAAGGATTATCATAATCAGAAAACTAATGGGCTACTGTATTGGGGCATAAAAAAAGTAACTGTGCATACAAATAGGAATAAAACTCAAGACCTCCTGTATAATGAAGCAGAATTAATAGTGAATTTCAATTCCCTAACCCCAAGAGGATTGAATGCTGAACTTGACCTAAATCCCTTATGAATATTATGTAGAAAAAAAAGCCTTTTAATCAGGGATAAATATGTTTCTAAAAGTCTTTATACTTTTATAGAGATATGTATGGATATATATGCTTGATTTACTTAATTTTTTAAAAATTCTTTCATTTTTAATTTTTTAATTAAAGTAATGAAATCGTTTTTTCCCCAAAACGTTGATTATATGGGATGAATTTATTTACTGTATGAATTGATCATTTTAAGGTTATTAAGTTGCTCTATTTATTTAGAATATTATTTATTTACGATGTAAAACCTTTAGATAAAGTTGTTTTTATTACTTAATCTAAGAGTTTCCAATTCCTAATATTTGGATAGTGTGAGCTCTGAAATAGGCACTTTATAAATTGATGGTTTGCATTAAATAAGTATGACACAAACGCATATGGATTTATATGTTACCATTGTGCACCTATCACTTTAAGTACAATGATCAATTTGAATCTGATCGAATGGGTATAAATTCCCCGCAAAAACAAAATGGAGTCATCTTGATAAAGGCTTGTTGAAGAGCCGAAATGCGTAGAAGAGACTCCCAGAGTTACACGGATTACAAATATCTACTGATACAGATAGATACAGCTGTCAGCACGAAGATGACATAGATTAATTAAAATCTGCTGTTTTGAACCATCCGGCTTCCTGATAGGTTACTGAGGAGCCAGTGAGTATCTTCAACGGCTGTTTGAATCAGCGTCCACAGGAGTAAAACAAACGCAGCTCCGCTCTGATTGGTAACCCAAAATTCAGAGGTCCAGTAAGATCCCTTTCTTTCAGCTCCCCACTAGGAACGAGGATACACGGTCACAGATGACACTTTATGTTCTCCGGATTTAAATTCTTTTACCAGTGTGCGCACACTTTGAGGCTACCACCTATTCTTTTATCCACTGACGATAAGTACACATTTAGTACTTTCTGATTTATGACTTTATGTCATATATATGTTCTATATGATGTTCTATATGATATGTGTCAGACATAAGTTACTTTCTCTGTTGTGCCTTTTTAACTTAGTCTAAAGATTTAGACTGTAACGATTGTTATTTATTAACCCTTGCAGACTTTTTAGCCTATATATGTCAAAATACTTTCATACATAGAGCTTCTCTTTTCTATATATATATAGATTATATTGCGGCCACAATTTTTTAGATTGGTTATAATTACTGGTTTTCTTGAGTTATTTTAATATTAATTGTTTTAAAGAGACACTCTTACTCATACTATAATACATTTATTATTTTTTAAATCATCGTTATTGTGTATATATATTTTTTTATCTATTTATTCATATTCCCAGCTTTTACATTTAGTGTAATAGCGCCACTCTCTCCACCTTTGGTATATTTTTCCCCACATATTGTTTAAAGCAAGAGTATAAGAGCACATAGATTACTCCCATGCTCTTGCAGTGCACATACTGCACCTTCTTACTTTATGAATGCCTCCACATTTATCCTCAATAAAATTGCCTTTAATCAGATGTTTGCAGATGTTAAAGCTGTCACAGAGAAAGCACCCATTTACTGGTTTCCTTTTTGTTATACAATTCCTTGGGGTATATTTACTATACAGCGGATGCTGCTTTTTCCGCGTGAGACTTCCGGCTCTTAAGACCGCTGTTTCTTAACTCGTCTGCCACCTTTTAGGTGCTGGACTGCAATCATCCTGATCTGATAAGATCGGGATGATTGACACCCCCTGCTAGTGCTTGTGCAATGTTAAATGCTGACAGTGTATACTGTCGGCATTTATCAATGCAGGACGAACATGATTCGCTATAGCAAATCATGTCAACCCGGGATTTGATAAATCTATCCCCTAGCCTTAGTTTTATTTACAAAATGACTGTGTAGTAACTTATCTTTAAGGATGTGGCTTTTTGGCTTTCAGTAAAGGACAATCCCCGCAATTCTCAATATATCTTGATCCAAAGTTAGGACATTCCAGTGTTTATTGAGAAATGCTTTGAGATCCTGTCATTTATTGTTATATGTTGTGATAATTCTCACCTTTTCATCTTTCACTTTATCATTTGTTTTCAATAACAGAGAATCTCTTGGCATGTTCATTGCCCTATTAAAGACAGCCTTTACACTATTTTGTGAATATCCCCTTGATAAAATCTTTTTTCTCAAATCATTGGCATGCTTTTTGAACATAGTGTCTGAAGAACAGTTGCACTGATGCCTTAAATATTGCCCTCTTGGAATACCCATGATTTGAGATCTAGGATGATGGCTAGTCGCTTCTAACAGTTTATTTGCAACAGTGGGTTTGCGATAAGTCTCATTCATTAACTAGTTCCATTTTTAAAGATTTTTAAATCCTAAAAGGATACCTCAGAGTAACTGTTATCAAAGGTAAATTTCAGATTCCAGTTGTTCTTATTGAGATCTCCCATAAATGTAATCAAGTTTTTAACAGTACATTCTCATAGCAAAGACACATCATCTATAAAACAAATACACAACAGGGTTAGACCCTCAAATTCAACAGAAATATTCAGAACATTTTCCATTTATAGGCAGGTATATGTAGGGGCACAACATGCCCCCATCGCCGTTCCGAGGGTCTGCCTGTAGAATTTGGAGTTAAACTTAAAGTAGTTTTCTCCAGCACAAATCTTAGTAAACTCACCATAATATGTGTATGTTCATCAAATCTACTTTCCCTCTGTTGAAGGTAAAAATGGGCTGCTTCAATTCCCAATTCATGGGGAATAGAGCAATATAAATCCTCTACATCTATCGTTACCAATATAGAGCCAGATTACAATGGAGCGGTATTTAACGTTAACTCCACTTGGAGTAAGCTTTTTTCACGCTTTGGGTTTTGCTCATGCCACAAGTTAAAAGTAAACCTGACACGCGTACAAAAGTTAAAATATCACACACGCGATAACTTATTCCCACATAGAAGTCAATTCAACAAAAAAAGTGCAAAAAACTAACACCCTACTCGCTCGCAAACACGATTGCATATTTCATTCTAATCCAACATGAAATATGAACATTCCAATGTTCTTCACATAGCAGAATATGTTCTATTTATTCATAAATACATGTTTCTACATATAACTGATGTGTTTTTTTTTAACAAATATGTATTTACTGTATTATATATATATATATATATATATATATATACAGTATATATACAAAACACAGAAGAGGACTGCACTCTCAGACTGGACTGGGTACACATATTATGACCCTGCAACATGCTCCGCCCTTGGTGCACTCTCAGGAAGCTGTGCCGTCCCCAGAGTCACAGGCAGTTAACCCCATACACTCCTGGGTGCAAAGCCCATAGGGAAAATTACAAAATAAATGAATACAACACACAGAGAAAGTCCAGCACTCACTTGCAAGCTCTCAGCTAAGATTAAAAGCAAAACTGGAAGAGTTAGTTACCGCATCTGGCCAAATGGGACAAGCCCAGGTACCACGTCAAGGTCTCCCAAAACCTGGGTCCCTAATACATCCATACAAATGCAAGCTCTCAATCAAACAAACTGTGAACAAGTCAAGGGTTCACAGACTTATGTTATCACCCTAGACATATACAAAACACAGAAGGGGACTGCACTCTGCAACTGGACTGGGTACACATCCTATGCCCTGCAACATGCTCAGCCCTGGGTGCTCAATAGCAATCTCAGGAAGCTGTGCTGTCCCCAGAGTCACAGGCAGTTAACCCCAGACATGCCTGGGTGCAAGGCCCATAGGGAAAATTACAAAATAAATACAACACACATAGAAAGTCAATCACTCGGTTGCAAGCTCTCAGCTAAGACTAAAAGCAAAACTGTAAGAGTTAATTATCGCATCTGGCCAAATGGGACATGCCCAGGTACCCCGTCATGGTCTCTCCCAAAACCTGGGTCCCTAATACAGCCATACAAATGTAGGCTCTTAATCAAACAAACTGGGAACAAGTCAAGAGTTCCCAGACTTATGTAACCACCCTAGACATATACAAAACACAGAAGGGGACTGCACTCTCAGACTGGACCGGGTACACATCCAATGACCCTGCAACATGCTCAGCCCTGGGTGCTCAATAGGATGTGTACCCACTGTTTGGGCACTGAAGACACTAGTTGGTTAAGTTTAGCAAGCAAAATGTTCTCCCATTCATCCATTATGCATGTCTTCAGAGGTACAACTGTAGGGGACCTTTTTTGTGCTTCATAGTGCACCACACCTTCTCAATAAGAGCTAGGGTATGACTGCAGACAGGCCATGCTAGCACCTGCACTCTCTGCTTACACAACCATGCACTTTTAATCTGGGAAGAATGTGGTTTGACGTTGTCCTGCTGGAAAATGCAGGGTGTCCCTGGAAAGATGATGTCTGGATTGCAGCATATGCTCCAAAATGTATACATGTCTTTCTGCTTTAATGGTTCCCTTACAGATGTGGAAGTTACCCATACCATGGGTGCTGACACATCCCCATACCATGACAGACGCTGACTCTTGGACCTGACGCTGATAACAGCTTGGATGGTGCTTTTCCTCTTTGACCCAGAGAACACAACAGCTGTTTTTTCCAAAAACTATTTGAAATGTGAATATGGGGGTCCCTAGATGACTACCAACCTGAAACTTGAAAGGTACTACTATTATTCGATGGATTTCTACGCTGAGATAATGTTCTACTGGGAAACTAATTATCTATATAGGAGAGACGCATCACAATAGAATCTCGTGTAGATGATTAATCTAGGTATATACCCCCTAGCTGATGGGGTCAGGGTGTGGGTACCCGATTCCAGCCTCCTAGCTCTAGGGACACTCCATGGAAAAGGCAGTATTAAAGATAGGAGATGAGTTCCAACTAACAGGCTTATATGTTGCCTTTATGATCATCAGTGCTGAGACTACCCCCTGATGATGACCCTCTTGAGAGCAATTCATTGTTATTTAAAGAAGCGAAGCAATGTGATATCTGACACTGTATCCATAGATCTGGGTAACTATTTCAATTAACTGCATTATTTCCATTTACAAAAGGACTGTACGTACATGAACTCTGTCACATAGCAACTTTTTTTTTCTGTTTTTGTTGTTATGTTTAATATAAAAGAGGTTTGAGGATAATTACAGATAGATTATATTTTACGCAACTATCTTAGCAACGCACACAAGATTATGATATTCTCACAAGATTGCACAAGATTATGATATTCTCACTTTCTGTATTTTGTTCTTTGTTCCATGTGAAAACCTCAATAAAAAAGTTTTTGATATTCTCACAAGATTGCACAAGATTATGATATTCTCACTTTCTGTATTTTGTTCTTTGTTCCATGTGAAAACCTCAATAAAAAAGTTTTACACAAAAAAAAAATACTGTCTGAACTGTTGACTCGTCTGACCACAAAACATGAATACACTGTGCTACTGTTCATCTAAGATGAGAACGAGCCTAGAGAAGTCAGCGTCACTTCTGGACAGTGTTGATGTATGGCTTTTGCTTTGCATAGTAAAGCCTTAACTTGCATCTGTGGATGCAGTGGCAAATGGTGTTGACTGACAAAGGTCTACCAAAGTATTCCCGATCCCATGTCAGGATATCCATTACAGACTCATAACTGTTTTTGAGACAGTGACGTCTGAGGGATCGGAGATCATGCGCTTTCAGAAGTGGTTTTTGGCCTTGCCCTTTATGCACTGAGATTTGACCGGATTCCTTGAATCTTTTAATTATATTGTACACTGTAGAAGGTGAAATGCCCAAATTCCTACCGATTTGTCTTTGGGGAATGTTGTTCTCAAAATGTTGGATTATTCATTGACCTAATCTGCAGATTGGTGAGCCTCGACCCATACTTCCAATCTCCCAACCCCTCAAAAGCTCACGATCACCCAAAACCCAAATATCCAAAAATGCAGCTCTTTTGCCCCTGTTAATGAGGATGAAGTTTCTGCCCTTATACTGTCCTCCCACTTCAGTACCTGTCCCCTCGACCCCATCCCCTCACAGCTACTCCCCTCCCTCTCTTCTACCCTCACCCCCATACTCACACACATTTTCAACCTCTCCCTCAGCACTGGTATATTTCCCTCATCTCTAAAACATGCACTGGTCACACCTATCCTCAAAAAACCTTCCCTTGATCCAACCTCCCCTTCCAATTACCGCCCTATTTCCCTACTCCCTCTTGCCTCAAAGCTCCTTGAAAAGCTAGTTTACGTACGTCTATCCCATTTCCTTACACTAAACTCTCTTCCTGACCCACTGCAATCTGGATTTCATTCCCAACAATCTACAGAGACAGCAATTGTCAAGGTTACCAATGACCTACTTACAGCAAAATCCAAAGGCCACTTATCTCTGTTTATCCTCCTTGACCTGTCTGCAGCCTTTGACACTGTTGACCACCCTCTTCTGCTCCAAACCCTCCAATCCTTCGGCATCTGTGACACAGCTCTCTTGTGGTTCTCTTCCTATCTGACTAACCGTACATTTAGTGTAGCCTTCTCCGGAGCATCCTCTGCCCCATTACCACTTTCTGTTGGGGTACCTCAAGGCTCTGTCCTTGGTCCCCTTCTCTTTTCAATCTACACGTCGTCACTAGGTTCCTTAATAAAGTCCCATAGGTTTCAATACCATTTGTATGCCGATGACACTCAAATCTACCTCTCTGCACCAGACCTACCTCCTTCCTTACTAACCCGTGCCACTAACTATCTTTCTCCCATCTCATCTTGGATGTCCTCTCACTACCTTAAGCTAAATCTCTCCAAAACTGAACTCCTTATTTTCCCCCTTCTTCCAATGTCTCCACCCCCAAAATTTCTATAACTGTTGATAATTCCATCATTACCCCTACCCCGCACGCCCGGTGTCTTGGGGTCACACTTGACTCAGATCTTTCCTTCACTCCTCACATTCAGTCCTTGGCTAAAGCCTGCCGCTTCCACCTTAAAAACATTGCTAAAATTAGACATTTCCTTACACAAAATACAACCAAGATTTTAATCCACTCTCTCATCCTTTCCCGCCTTGACTACTGCAATTTCGTCCTCTCTGGTCTACCTAGCTGCTGCATAGCTCCTTTACAATCCATTATGAATGCCTCTGCCAGGCTCATCTTCCTTACTTGTCGCTCTTCATCTGCTGCACCTCTCTGCCAATCCCTTCACTGGCTTCCTCTTGCCTCTAGGATTAAACATAAAATCCTCACCCTGACATATAAAGCTCTCAACTGCACTGCTCCCACCTACATCTCAGAACTTGTCTCTAGATACTCTCCCTCCTGTCCCCTTCGATCAGCTCAGGATCTCCTCCTCTCCTCCTCTCTTGTTACTTCCTCACATTCAAGTTTACAGGACTTCTCCAGACTGGCCCCCATCTTGTGGAATTCCCTGCCTCGCCCATAAGACTCTCCCCTAGTTTTAACAGCTTCAAGCACTCCCTAAAAACTCTACTATTCAGGGATGCATAGAACCAACACTAACCTTTACTAATGCCATTGCTATCCCCTTGAACCCCTTAGATTGTAAGCCTACGGGCCCAGCTGTTTACAGATCGCTTCATAAGAGCCGACTACAACAGTGAAACTCTCGGCAGGGCCCTCTACCCACTTGACCCCTACAAAGCTATCCTGTACACCGACTATGTTTACAACGCTGCAGAATCTGTTGGCGCTCTACAAATACCTGATAATAATAATAATAATCCTTTCTCTTGAAGGAATAGGCCTTTTTTGAAGGGACCTTATATACTTTTGTTGCTGTATTTATCAGCATCAGTTGCCACCAACGTGTTACGTATTGTGATTATGAATATTAATAATTGATAGCAATATAAAATCTTCAGGGATATCTCCAATTAATATAGCAGAATCTTATCAATACACCCCAGTGAAACGTTATATAATCTCTGTAGTGTATTCCAAAATGCTATTGAGATATCTAGAAATTTTGACGATAAAATTATTATAAAAATTAATATTTAATCTCAATTTAAAATATTCCTAAATTCTGACCAGTTAATCTCTATGAACACATTGATTATATTTATGCAGAAAATTGTGTATTTATTATGACCAAATATATATGTCTAGTTGTTACAATATTCTATATAAAGCCAGCTATAAAAATATTTGGACTAATCAATATTCAATTACTCGTCTGTTACCTCTGTATTATAGAAACAATATCTATGCATTTACTTTTACTCAAAATGAATTAAACATCAAATATTACCATTAAACTTTACAAGAATGTATTTAGCCAGAAATATTAACCAATTCAATATACAGGGAGTG
The DNA here is from genome assembly GCF_027579735.1 of Bombina bombina. Classification (NCBI taxonomy): domain Eukaryota; kingdom Metazoa; phylum Chordata; class Amphibia; order Anura; family Bombinatoridae; genus Bombina; species Bombina bombina. The sequence continues at coordinate 214,544,119 of NC_069503.1, forward strand.
CAGAATTATTAGGCAAGTTGTATTTTTGAGGATTAATTTTATTATTGAACAACAACCATGTTCTCAATGAACCAAAAAAACTCATTAATATCAAAAGTGAATAGTTTTGGAAGTAGTTTTTAGTTTGTTTTTAGTTATAGCTATTTTAGGGGGATATCTGTGTGTGCAGGTGACTATTACTGTGCATAATTATTAGGCAACTTAACAAAAAACAAATATATACCCATTTCAATTATTTATTTTTACCAGTGAAACCAATATAACATCTCAACATTCACAAATATACATTTCTGACATTCAAAAACAAAACAAAAACAAATCAGTGACCAATATAGCCACCTTTCTTTGCAAGGGCACTCAAAAGCCTGCCATCCATGGATTCTGTCAGTGTTTTGATCTGTTCACCATCAACATTGCGTGCAGCAGCAACCACAGCCTCCCAGACACTGTTCAGAGAGGTGTACTGTTTTTCCTCCTTGTAAATCTCACATTTGATGATGGACCACAGGTTCTCAATGGGGTTCAGATCAGGTGAACAAGGAGGCCATGTCATTAGATTTTCTTCTTTTATACCCTTTCTTGCCAGCCACGCTGTGGAGTACTTGGACGCGTGTGATGGAGCATTGTCCTGCATGGAAATCATGTTTTTCTTGAAGGATGCAGACTTCTTCCTGTACCACTGCTTGAAGAAGGTGTCTTCCAGAAACTGGCAGTAGGACTGGGAGTTGAGCTTGACTCCATCCTCAACCCGAAAAGGCCCCACAAGCTCATCTTTGATGATACCAGCCCAAACCAGTACTCTACCTCCACCTTGCTGGCGTCTGAGTCGGACTGGAGCTCTCTGCCCTTTACCAATCCAGCCACGGGCCCATCCATCTGCCCATCAAGACTCACTCTCATTTCATCAGTCCATAAAACCTTAGAAAAATCAGTCTTGAGATATTTCTTGGCCCAGTCTTGACGTTTCAGCTTGTGTGTCTTGTTCAGTGGTGGTCGTCTTTCAGCCTTTCTTACCTTGGCCTTGTCTCTGAGTATTGCACACCTTATGCTTTTGGGCACTCCAGTGATGTTGCAGCTCTGAAATATGGCCAAACTGGTGGCAAGTGGCATCTTGGCAGCTGCACGCTTGACTTTTCTCCGTTCATGGGCAGTTATTTTGTGCCTTGGTTTTTCCACACGCTTCTTGCGACCCTGTTGACTATTTTGAATGAAACGCTTGATTGTTCGATGATCACGCTTCAGAAGCTTTGCAATTTTAAGAGTGCTGCATCCCTCTGCAAGATATCTCACTAAAGGAAAGGAAGTTGCCTAATAATTATGCACACCTGATATAGGGTGTTGATGTCATTAGACCACACCCCTTCTCATTACAGAGATGCACATCACCTAATATGCTTAATTGGTAGTAGGCTTTCGAGCCTATACAGCTTGGAGTAAGACAACATGCATAAAGAGGATGATGTGGTCAAAATACTCATTTGCCTAATAATTCTGCACTCCCTGTATAGCTTATTTAACAACGTTATATCCAAATCTCACAGTAAAATCTTAGCTTAACTCCCACAAATCTAATGTGAATTCCAGGGAATATACAGGTGGCCCTCGTTTTACAACTGTTCAATTTACACCGTTTCAGAATAACAACCTTTTTTTATCCAGTCATGTGACTGCTATTGAAAAGCATTGAGAAGCAGTGCATTTATTAAAATAGCCTGTAGGTGGAGCTGTCTGTTTGTGTTGCAGCAAAGCCAAGCAAGCTGAAATTAATCAGTTTAACCAGACCTGAGCTATCGAGCAGATTTCAAAGGATTGCTGCACAATTGTTACACAATTATCAATTCAACATTTATGAATTAATATAGCATGAAATAATAATAATAATAAAAATGAATTTGTAAATATTAATGTCTACCCCTATGAACATTAAAATACTAAATGCTTTCCTCTTAATTTACTTAGCACTAATATAAATATTTATAGACTACACAGGTTTATGAAATATGAATTATAACTAAATTATACCTTTAAATACGGCTTCAATTAAACTATGGCTATAAAGAATATCTTTGCTATAAACTTTTAAAAGTATTAGACTGCGATACTTTACTAGCAGTGACGTGCGGTGAGGTCAGAGGCAAGTGAGGCACTGGCTATGATATGCCCGAGAAGAAGCCAATATATGAACCATAGTGGTAGCTTAAATTGACGATTAAATTAGCAGGTTGCATAAGGGCAATTAGCATGATTGAACATGGTATTGCAAAATAGCTTCAGAGAAAAAAAAAGAGACAACTTTTTTGTTTTAAAAATAGAACTCTTTAATAAATAACATAGAACAAATTCGAACTGGTGGTGGGGTGTAATCATGAACACTTGAAACTGGGACTTTTTTGTAGCACTGCAGACATGTTTTCTTTTCTGTGGTCGGGCACCTACAGAGTCTCATTTATAAATAAAGTCCATTCGCCTTTCTTTTAAAACAAACTTTTCGGTTACTTTCTTGTAGAAATCCTCTTTGTCTTTAGCTTTTAACATTAAAAGTCTAGGGGCTCCATGTACTAAGCAGTCAGCGAGCTACCCGCAACAAATCTCGCGTCAAAATTCGCAAAATGATATGTACAAAGCCGTCAATTATGTTAAAACTCGCATCTTTAAAATTGCGAGCGTACTTATCCGCCAAACCTCGCTACCGCTCCATTTTTCACTGTAATTAGACACATTTGACCACCAACTCGCCAAAAACGAATGTACTAAAAAATCTATTTGTCCGCTCGCTACAATTTCCGCTCCCACCTCGTTATTTTTGCCTCGCCACCTTTTAGGTGGCGGGCAAGGTACAAAACAATAGGAAAGTCAATCTAGATGCCAGTCTAGACATATATAAAAGGCAGTAATATCAGCATTGTACTTACAGCATAACTGGCGTCTAATTTGTCTCTCATTTCCATGTACATAAATTGCGCCCAATTTGTCGACTGTAATTAAAGAGTAATCTATATTTTAAATTTGTAATGTATAGTTGTCAATCTTTATAATTATTTTTATATTAATATTTATATATTATCAGATCCAGATGAAGCCATATCCAAATTGTAAATAAATATTACAAATATAACGCTCTGTTATCACTCTTCAAAAATTTTTGAACAATAATAAAGTTATTTAGATAAGTTGAACTTTTATAGGAGCAAAATTCTATTCCCGTGACTACTATGATGTTCGTGACACCTTGCATGTCACGTGTTAATAATTGGCCAGACAATTCAACTGAAAGTTAAGTACATCAGCTTAGTCGCGGCGAGCGAGGCGTCAAATTTATCAACAATCTGCAACTGCTCGCGGCGGGCTAGACTTGTCTATTTATTGGGGGAATATTAGTACATAGCGACAGCGGACACCATTTCGCCCACGGCGAGTAACGGCGAGTTTATCCGCGTCTACAATGACGGATGAATTGACGGCTTAGTACATGGAGCCATAGGTGTCTCAATAGACAAGAGTGCCAGTGAGGAAAGTCGACTCTGTTCAGTCCTATTGCGACTGTGGGTTTTTATTCTTTTCAATGTAGAAAATGATCGTTCTACAGAAGCTGTTGTAGCTGGCATTGTGAGCACCAGCTTGAATAATTTTACAGCCTCTGGAAGACCATTCATCAAATCATTCTCAATCACAAAATTGAGGAGCTGGAACGGTGATTTGCATTCAGTCCTTACTCTTTCTGCACTGTATAATCCCACCAGATCCCATTTGAGTCGAAGCAAATCAAAGTGCTTTCTGTATTTTCCTAGGCTTTGCAGTTTGGTGTCATCAAAATTTTCTGCAATTTCTTTAAGTTTTGTACAGTCAACCAAACTGAGAAACGATAGCTCCTCATAATGATCAAATCTGGCTTTCATCTGAACAATCACATTGTCCAGAATATTATAAAATATCCTTCTCCTAACATCTCTTATAGGCTGATTGCCTCTCTCATTCTCTGTGAGCCCAAATCTGATGCATCTGTCCTCAAATTGCTTATAGAAAGCGTCAAAGTCTTGTCTCTGGCGTTCCAGAAATGCCATTACTTCCCGAATTGACTCACAGCAGAATGCAACATCCATTACTCTATTCTGTAGTATAAGAAAGAGTCCGTCAGTTTTTAAGAAAATTTCATCATATGCCATAAGTAGGAAGCAGGTTGATGCTTTATTCAGCCATTGTAGAAATCCAGAAGCAAGCAACGCGGTGTCACCCTCCCATTTCTCTTCATCATCAACTATAATCCCGAACATAGCACGCAGATCAGGTAGGTACATGTTGACCGTCTGCACTAGTCTGGAGTTTGTACTCCATCTGGTAGGTGCCGCTCTTGGTAAACGTTTCTTTACCACATCGTCCAGTAGGTGGGTGCGCTTGGTGGAGTGACTGAAAAAAGAGACAAGATGCTCCAGTTTTGAAAAAAATATTTTACACTCAGGCATACATTTTGCTGAATGCGAAAGCACCAGATTCAATTTGTGGGCATAACAATGGAAAAATGTTGCTTCTGGAACTTTTTCTTTTATCTTGGCCTGAACCCCATTAAGATCTGATGCTATCACAGCAGCTCCATCGTAAGTCTGACTGACCAGCTTTTGCAAACAATTGTATTTCTCCAACACTCCAAATACATAATTAGCAATAGCTGTTGCTCGTCTGTCAATCACTTCATCAAATCCCAAGAATGCCTCCTTAACCTCACAAGTCAACTCATTGTTCGTCACATAACGAAAAACTACAGATATCTGGGATTTGTTAGTGACATCAGTTGTCTCATCAACTTCAATAGCAACAAATGGGGTTGCATCAATCTCCTTTTTTATGTCATCTCTAATGACATCAGCGACTGATTCTATTAAATCATTTTGGATTCTGTTAGATAATCCAGTAAAAACTGTGGCTGTCTCCAAATGTGTTGCTAATTTGTCATGGATCTCTGCTATAAAATATACTACCTCCACATAGTTGCCACGATTCCAAGAGTTTACACCTTCATCGTTACCACAAAATGCTAATTCCTGCCTTGCTAGGAGGACAGTTGTATTAATTAATTGTTTTAAAATCTCACGGTTTTCTTTTACTTTAGCATTGTGGTTGTTTATTTGTAATCTTCTCTGTTTGTTCAAAGCTGCATCAATCCTTACAGTTCCAAAGGTTTTAAAAGCTATTAGATTCTGGATGTGACTGAGTGATTTCTCATGTATATTGAGGCCCCTGGATAGATTTTTTAAATCTGCAAATCCTGTACTTGTCCAAATGGTGTCCGTAGTGGTGAACAGAAGGCATGGAAAACAGTAAAGGCAATTATTTGTAGCACAGCCACACAGCCACTCTTTTCTCTGATACCACTCTGTTTGAAAAGACCTTGTTATATTTTTCTGTGGCTAAACTAGTTCTTTAAGCTCAGGCATTGGTCTTCCATTATTTATGACTTCGCGTTTTGCTTGGAAATCCAGTCTGGAAAAATTCTTTAGATGTTCCATATTTCAAAATGGTAACTTCAAAGTGTACACCTGTCAAGAGAGAAAAGAAAAATTATAGGTAGAGAACAATAGAAAAAGAAAAGTGAATTTAAACGTAAAAAGAAACAGATTGTGTACAAAACAGCAAATAACTTACTTTAGTTTGTGCCTAATGATCACATAGAAATTTTCAGTGTATCCATGTCCTCCTTAGTGAGATATGGAAGCTGACATCTGAATAATCTTCAAAAGTCATAGAACCCAAAAACATTATGCTCATGATTCAGACTACTGTGCATATGATGCATGCAATGCTATTTGTGTTAGTAGGAACAGAATGAAATGCACTAGTGTGAGCTAAACATATCAGATAAGACAATGAAAAGAGGTATATGTGCATTGTGCAGCAACCAATCAACAGCTGCTACGCTACCAGTAGTCCATTGCTGCTGCTTAGCTAGCTTTCCTCCTGACTATGGTTTTCACAAAATGAAATATAATAAATGATATACAATAATAAATAGGAATATTACATATTTTGTCCTTTATTCTAGTAATGTAGTCCAGAAACAAGCTAGCACAAACAAACACAAACAAATAATATCCATAACAGCAAATAACGTCCAAACAGAAGCTGTTCATTCCAAAAAAAAAACTAACACAAATGATTGAGTTTTACCTTAAAGGGACATGAAAAACAAAACTTTTCCTTCAGGATTTCAGTAGAACATACAATTTTAAGCTACTTTCCTGTTTACTTCTATTATCCAAAAAAAATTATTCTCTTGGTATCATTTGTTGAAGGAGCAGCAATGCACTACTGTTTTCTAACTGAACACATGGGTGAGCCAATGACAATCATTATGCATTATGCAATGTGCAGCCACCAATCAGCCCCTAGAACCTAGGTTCTTTGTTGCTCCTGCGCTTACCAGGGATAAACATTTCAGCAAAGGATAGCAAGAGAAGCAAGCAAAATGATTGTGGAAGCATAAAAATAAAATAGTATGTTATGTTATTGATTCAGCAATGGAAGTTTGTTTTAAAAAGGTTTTTTTATTACAACATATCCCCCTTTTAAGATGCCACACAAAAAAAGGTCATTTATGATTCAATACAAAATTCAAATTCTTGGGGGCTGTAATTATTATCAGGTTAATAATTCCATGTAATTTCATTAGTTGAGTAATACAGCCAAGCCTTCAAAGGCTACAGTTGACCCATTCAAAATGAGTAAGAAAAAAGCAGATACAGCACCAGACCAGTGCACTAACGTCACTCTGCAGTTCCATGAGTACATAAAAAATACATCTACATGTTAGTCATCAGACATGGACTAATCTTTTCTTTGAATGCATCATTCTATCTAGCATGTATTTAGTGTTTAATGTCCCTTTAATAAGAAATGTGACTTGATGTGGCCAATTTACACAATGATTGCCACAGGGGGAGCTCTATTCCAATTTCAAACTAAAGATATTTAGCTGCAAATCACATATTAATCCTAAATTCCTAACAGTAAACTGCAAAAACATTCACAAGATGGATGCTCATTCTGTAAATTTAATTTAGTAAGCATAAGCCGAGAACATTTAAGTAGCAATAGCAACATTGAATATGCAAGCAAAGAAAATAAATAATTAAAGTGAATTTCACTTTAATTATTTATTTTCTTTGCTTGCAAATTCAATGTTGCTACTGAAATCCTCTCTGCTTACTACATTATTTTTACAGAATGAGCTGCCATCTTGTGAATTTGTGCAGTTAATTTTTACTATATTATAGGCAGAGTAGTAGTAGCCTCCCCAGTCCCCCTCTGATGTTAAACTTTGTGTATGACCCGGTCAGTGTTAAAACTTGCTTGCTATGCTATGTTCTCTGGCTGCTGCCCTTACTAATATAATGAGCAGCCAGTTGTGATTTTGTGCACATTAAATATTATAGGAAGAGAAGTGGCTGCCCCTTCTGATGTTTAAGTGTCTGACTGTCACGGTCAGACACTTAAAGTTTAACATCAGAGGGGGCAGCCACTTCTCTGCCTTTAAGCTTAATATATTTTACTGCAGTGCGTTCACAAAATCACAAGATGGCTACTAAACATTCGGTAAAATTTATTTAGTAAGCAGAGAAGATAGCATAGCAACTAGCAAGTTACAACACTGAACAGGACAGGTCAGAGTCAGACACAAAGCTTAACATCAGAGGGGACAGCCACTTCCTGCCTATAATATATTAATGACATGTGCACAAAATCAGAAGATGGCTGCTCATTCTGTAAAATATATTTAGTAAGCAGCCAGAGAACAAGAAGGAACATAGCATAGCAACTTAGCAAGTTACAACACTGACCAGACACAAAGTTTTACATCAGAGGGGGAGGCCACTACTCTGCCTAATGCCTATAATAAATTATTTATTATGTGCACTAAATCACAAGATGGCTTCTCATTAAAATATATTTATTAAGCAGCCAGAGAAGTAGAGAACATACCATTAGGATAGCAACTTGCAAGTTTTGCTTAATAAATGTATTTTGTGTATGATCTGGTCAGTGTTGTAAGTTAAATTTTTAAGCAAATAAGCACAAAATCACAAAATGGCTGCTCATTAAAATATATTTCTTATTTTAATATATTTATTAATAGTAAAAGTTACACTACTGAGTCAGTAGTGTAACTTTTACTATTAATAAATATATTAAAATAAGAAATATATTTTAATGAGCAGCCATTTTGTGATTTTGTGCTTATTTGCTTAATAAATGTAACTTAAGTTACAACACTGACCACCAGGTCATACACAAAATACATTTATTAAGCAAATAAGCACAGCACTAAATCACAAGATGGCTGCTCATTAAAATATATTTATTAAGCAGCCAGAGAAGTAGAGAAGTAGAACATACCATTAGGATAGCAACTTGCAAGTTTTGCTTAATAAATGTATTTTGTGTATGACCTGCTCAGTGTTGTAAGTTACATTTATTAAGCAAATAAGCACAAAACCACAAAATGGCTGCTCATTAAAATATATTTCTTATTTTAATATATTTATTAATAGTAAAAGTTACACTACTGAGTCAGTAGTGTAACTTTTATTATTAATAAATATATTAAAATAAGAAATATATTTTAATGAGCAGCCATTTTGTGATTTTGTGCTTATTTGCTTAAAAAATGTAACTTAAGTTACAACACTGACCACCAGGTCATACACAAAATACATTTATTAAGCAAATAAGCACAGCACTAAATCACAAGATGGCTGCTCATTAAAATATATTTATTAAGCTGCCAAAGTTGGGAAGTGAAACAACAACATACTTAGATATAGATAGCATAGCCAGCAACTTGAAAGTTTAATAAATGTATTTTGTGTATGACCTGGTCAGTGTTGTAACTACTTACAACACTGACCGGGTCATACACAAAATACATTTACTAACTAAGCAAATAAGAGGATCAGACTGCGTCACTCACAACACAAGTGTTGAGTGTTCCTAGTTGAAAACACAGTAACACACACAGGCACTTCAAATTTAAGCAGAGGGGGGGCAGGCCAGGCACCCACCACTACCCGGTCCAGACCCAGTATATTTTTAACTTACAGTGATTATACTGATAGTATACTCTGTCTCTCTGAACAAGACGCTTGGGGTTAACGTTGTATAACTTGTAAGTTGTACACTTGTAGTACAAGTGTACAACTTACAAGTTATACAACGTTAACCCCAAGCCTCACAATAAAAAATATACATATGATAACATATTACAGGCAGCAGGCTGTACTAGACTAGTACTAGCTACTGATCATCACACTATCACACACGGCTGTCATTCTTGATGACTTACTTGTGTGAGTGTGACAGACTCAGTGTGACCCCACTTCGGCTCCTTCCTTCAGCAGATGAGTGCGGTACTGCGGTGACAGGCTGAGCTGAGCGACAGGTCCTCGCGGTCAGGCAGGGGCAGCAGCTGCGATATGCGGTGTCTGTGAGAGAGTCTGTAGAGATCGGGCAGCCTACTCCTCCACTATTCGCTACTTGGCTCAGAGGTGTCAAGCAGGAATGAGTGGCACTCTGTGACTGGCTGTTGTTCCTGCCGCCGCCGCGCTGCTCTTTCCTTGCGCATGCGCAGAAAACCTCCGTTTCAGACTCAGTACTAGTTGTAAGGCTAAGCAAGTCCAAGGAGTCAATCAACAGTAACACCAGTGTTGATTGGATGAGCCGGTCTCCCAGGGAACAGTCGAGGCCTCATGAGAGATGCCTCATATAGTTATTTTCTCTGCCGCGCTGCTCCTGCAAATCACCACCGGGTGATGCTGCAGAGCAGCTAGATATCAAAACACACTAGAAATATTGCGCAATAGAGAAACACCAGAACCCAGTGCCTCTCTATTGCGCAATATTACTTTGACAAGTCAAAAAAAAAAAAAAATCACTTTTTTTTTTTAAATAAAAATCTCTATTTGTTTTTATTTTGGCCCAAATGGCAGGTGCGGCACTGCCTCACCTGCCTCCAATGAGTGCATGTCACTGTTTACTAGAAACCAATATTTGAGAGTTCAGACCTCAATCAGAATTATTTTCACTGTCATATGAAGAGAGGTATTGCACAAATCTGGAGGTGAATAGTAGGTCCAATTTTGTTTGCTCTTTCTGGTATAAAAAGAGTTTCCCAAACGGTTATCTTGCAAAGACTGTATATATCCAAGGCAGCAGGTCAGTCAGCAAGGCAAAGTAATCAGCATGGGCTCCTTTTACTTCCTGTGCAAATAATTTTATCTGTGATAAAATCCCACCTTCATTTCTAATCATCCAATGAAATTCTGGGTATGCCCTTTGAGTCTGTGCTTAGCTCTCATTGGCCCTGGTAATTTTTGCAGATCTGTAAAGTATCTTTTTGGCTGTAATTCTTGTATTGAACACCGGGGGGACAACAGGAATTTGGAACGTAGTTCCATTCAGTAAACTATTCAGCTACAGGAAAATATACCTCCTTATATATTATTATGAATGATATTCAATATACTTATTATTTTCTAGTATAAATAAAACATTTGGTCAATTTTATATGAGCTTTTTAGTTTGACTGAGCGCGTATTTTTGAGTCCAAACATGGGTGCATTTTATAATATATATTTCCTACTATTTTATATCATATATATAATCTTTAAGTTGCAGTCTGATATAATTAATAATATAGCCATATCTATATTTGAGAATCATTTTAATATGAATACAGTATATTCCATATTTAGTGCACACCACATTTCTCCAATTTTTGAGTGTATAAGGCACAATTATGGTATATTTGATAGAACAAATTATTAGGTATGGATCAGTCAATTCAGAGCTCAAGCTAAAATTTAGATATCTTGGAACATCATATGCCTGTAATAAAAAAAAAATAACAAAATTAAAAAAAGGTAATTTGTTAGGAAATAGTTGGTTAATAACTTTAAATATCATATATATATATATATATATATATATATATATCACTTTATATCCAACATAGTATGTAACATGTGATGTATATCTTAGACTCATATGTATTTTATTCAGTCTGAGGACAATTTATTTAATGTGAAGCTAAACTTTGATGAACAAAAGCCTGGTTTTTAAAAATACTATTAAAAACAGGGGCACTTTGGTTCATCAAAGTTTAGAAAGCAGCCGTTTTGATTAAAAACTTACCTTTGTTTTTTTCACAGCCAGAGCAACTTCCCCCACCCGGAGATCCTCTCTTCACATGTCAGCGATGACTAATCCGGCTTTCTACAATCACGGCATGGCCTCAGGCAATGACCCCCCCTGGGGGGAAAGCCGTAATTGGAGGAAGCTGGATTAGTCATTGATGACGTGTGAAGAGAGGATCTCCGTGTGTGGGAAGCTGCTCGGGCTGTGAAAAAAACAAAGGTAAGTTTTTAATCAAAACGGCTGCTTTCTAAACTTTGATGAATGAAAGTGACCCTATTTTTAATAGTATTTTTAAAAACCAGGCTTTCATTCATCAAAGTTTACCTTCACTTTAAATAAATTGTCCTCAGACTGAATAAAATACATATGAGTCTAAGATATACATCACATGTTACATACTTACACCTAGATTTAGAGTTTTGCGTTAGCCGTCCAAACCAGCGTTAAGGGGTCCTAACGCTGGTTTTGGCCGCCCGCTGGTATTTAGAGTCAGTCAGGAAAGGGTCTAATGCTCACTTTCCAGCCGCGACTTTTCCACCGCAGATCCCCTTTTACGTATCCTGTCTTTTCAATGGGATCTTCCTAATGCTGGTATTTAGAGTCCTGGCTGAAGTGAGCGTTAGAACTCTAACGACAAAACTCCAGCCTCAGAAAAAAGTCAGGAGTTAAGAGCTTTATGGGCTAACGCCGGTTCATAAAGCTCTTAACTACTGTGCTCTAAAGTACACTAACACCCATAAACTACCTATGCACCCCTATACCGAGGTCCCCCCACATCGCCGCCACTATAATTACATTTTTTAACCCCTAATCTGCCGACCGCACACCGCCGCAACCTACATTATCCCCATGTACCCCTAATCTGCTGCCCCTAACATCGCCGACACCTACATAAAATGTATTAACCCCTAATCTGCCCCCCCAACGTTGCCGCTACCAACCTACACTTATTAACCCCTAATATGCCGACCGTACCTCGCCGCCACTATAATAAATGTATTAACCCCTAAACCGCCTCACTCCCGCCTCAAAAACCCTATAATAAATAGTATTAACCCCTAATCTGCCCTCCCTAACATCGCCGACACCTAACTTCAAGTATTAACCCCTAATCTGCTGACCGGACCTTGCCGCTACTCTAATAAATGTATTAACCCCTAAAGCTAAGTCTAACCCTAACCCTAACACCCCCCTAAATTAAATATAATTTAAATCTAACAAAATAAAATAAATCTTATTAAATAAATTAATCCTATTTAAAGCTAAATACTTACCTGTAAAATAAACCCTAATATAACTACAATATAACAAATAATTATATTGTAGCTATTTTAGGATTTATATTAATTTTACAGGCAACTTTGTATTTATTTTAACCAGGTACAAATGCTATTAAATAGTTAATAACTATTTAATAGCTACCTAGTTAAAATAATTACAAAATTACCTGTAAAATAAATCCTAACCTAAGTTTCAATTAAACCTAACACTACACTATCAATAAATTAATTAAATAAACTACCTACAATTATCTACAATTAAATCAACAAACACTAAATTACAAAAAATAAAAAAAGATTACAAGAATTTTAAACTAATTACACCTACTCTAAGCCCCCTAAAAAAATAACAAAGCCCCCCAAAATAAAAAAAGGCCCCACCCTATTCTAAAATAAAAAGTTAAAGGACCAGTCAACACAGTAGATTTGCATAATCAACAAATGCAAGATAACAAGACAATGCAATAGCACTTAGTCTGAACTTCAAATGAGTAGTAGATTTTTTTCTGACAATTTTAAAAGTTATGTTTTTTCCACTCCCCCTGTACAATGTGACATCCATCAACCAATCACAAATGCATACACGTACCATGTGACAGCCATCAGCCATTCACAAATGCATACACACTTATTCTTGCACATGCTCAGTAGGAGCTGGTGACTCAAACAGTTTAAATATACAAAGACTGTGCACATTTTGTTAATTGAAGTAAATTGGAAAGTTGTTTAAAATAGCATGCTCTATCTGAATAATGAAAGTTTAATTTTGATTGAGTGTCCCTTTAACAGCTCTTTTACCTTACCAGCCCTTAAAAGGGCCTTTTGCGGGGCATGCCCCAAAGTAAACAGCTCTTTTGCAATTTTAAAAAACATACAATACCCCCCCCACATTACAACAAATCACCCACATACCCCTAATCTAACCCAAACCCCCCTTAAAAAACACTAAGCCCCTGAAGATCTCCCTACCTTATCTTCACCACGCCGGGTATCACCGATCCGTCCAGAAGAGGGTGCGAGGTCTTCATCCTATCCGGCAAGAAGAGGACATCGGGACCAGTAGACATGTTCATCCAGGCAGCGTCTTCTATCTTCATCCATCCGGCGCGGAGCGGGACCATCTTGAAGCAGCCGACGCGGATCCATCCTCTTCTTCCGGCGACTCCCGACGAATGAAGGTTCCTTTAAGTGACGTCATCCAAGATGGCGTCCCTCGAATTCCGATTGACTGATAGGATTCTATCAGCCAATCGGAATTAAGGTAGGAAAAATCTGATTGGCTGATTGAATCAGCCAATCAGATTCAAGTTCAATCCGATTGGCTGATCCAATCAGCCAATCAGATTGAGCTTGCATTCTATTGGCTGTTCTATTAAATATCACTCAGCTATACCCTGACACTAATATTACCTCACCTGTTTAACATCACCTTATTTTAGCTTGTCAGATCACCATTAGTCCTAATTGCCCCGTCCCAATTTTTTGGGAACGTGTTGCAGTCATCAGATTTGAAATTAGTGTATATTTTCTAAAATATATTAAATTCACAAAGTAAAACATAAAATAATGTGTTAAAAAAGTGTTTTCAAAATAGTACAGGGTGAATTTTCAATGTTTTTTTTAATCTTCCATACTGTCCCAACTTTTTTGGAATTGGGCTTGTATATTATATTATTGATTTTGATTTAATATGCACTTTGCAACACAAAGAAGCAACCCAATTATGAGCCAGATTACGAGTGGAGCTCTATTTAGCGCTTTCGCTTGCATTCTAACTGGGCTAGAAGTAAACAAACCAACGTGAGGGAGCGCTCAGACACGGCAGCTTACGGTATTGTGTGATTCTGCAGTGGCCTTCACGTAGATGGTCCCTCCTCCAAAGATGTCGTGATGATGTAGCAGGATCCAACAGCCGGTGCGAGGACAGGAGCGATCCACCTCCGCTCCAACAGAACACAGCAAACACAAGGAGTCAGCGCACCCGGCGTTAAAGAAACTGAAGGCACACAGTAAAATGCTCAAAAGGTAGATTTAATGCAATGCATAAATAAACATCACATTACAAGGCCAGAAGTGTATGGTGGCTGGCTCCACCGGGAATGAAAGTTAATAAGGTCAGACGTGTTTCCTGTGGATATATCACATATTCATCAGTGACCATACTGCACACAGACTGAATAGAGCCTTATATCTAGGCAGGGAACACTCCCTTTTTTTTATTGCTTAACATGTTTGCAGTGTTATTTGTTTTGTTTTTCCATATGGCAAATTATCATATGTATTACCTGTTTCCCTATTAAAGTTTAAAGACCATGGATTGTGAACTGCTCTCACGCATCACTCCTTACTGCACACCCACTTTTTTCAGCCAGTATAGGTCCTCTTACTATTGGACCGGCAATTAAATGGGAGTGTTCCCTGCCTAGATATAAGGCTCTATTCAGTCTGTGTGCAGTATGGTCACTGATGAATATGTGATATATCCACAGGAAACGCGTCTGACCTTATTAACTTTTATTCCCGGTGGAGCCAGCCACCATACACTTCTGGCCTTGTAATGTGATGTTTATTTATGCATTGCATTAAATCTACCTTTTGAGCATTTTACTGTGTGCCTTCAGTTTCTTTAACGCCGGGTGCGCTGACTCCTTGTGTTTGCTGGGCTAGAAGTAAGCTTTTTACTTGGCTTGCACTCATATTATAAGGTGAAAGTAAAAAGTTATTGCTCACGCACAAAAAGCAGAAGTTAGAATATTATACGTGCAATAACCTATTCCCCCATAGAAGTTAATGGAGCAAAAAAGTCTTGCGCTAACCCGAACACATATTCTCAAATGAGGTAACCCGACATGAAAATATGAATATTTCACATTCCAATGTTTTTCACATAGAAAAATGTATTATTAAATACATATTTCTGCATATATCTGATGGTACTTTTGTACAATATATATCTATACCTACATATACAGTATATATATATGTATTTATATATATATATATATATATATACACAGTATATATATATATATACAGGGAGTGCAGAATTATTAGGCAAATGAGTATTTTGACCACATCATCCTCTTTATGCATGTTGTCTTACTCCAAGCTGTATAGGCTCGAAAGCCTACTACCAATTAAGCATATTAGGTGATGTGCATCTCTGTTATTAGAAGGGGTGTGGTCTAATGACATCAACACCCTATATCAGATGTGCATAATTATTAGGCAACTTCCTTTCCTTTGGCAAAATGGGTCAAAATAAGGACTTGACAGGCTCAGAAAAGTCAAAAATAGTGAGATATCTTGCAGAGGGATGCAGCACTCTTAAAATTGCAAAGCTTCTGAAGCGTGATCATCGAACAATCAAGTGTTTCATTCAAAATAGTCAACAGGGTCGCAAGAAGCGTGTGGAAAAACCAAGGCGCAAAATAACTGCCCATGAACTGAGAAAAGTCAAGCGTGCAGCTGCCAAGATGCCACTTGCCACCAGTTTGGCCATATTTCAGACATCACTGGAGTGCCCAAAAGCACAAGGTGTGCAATACTCAGAGACATGGCCAAGGTAAGAAAGGCTGAAAGACGACCACCACTGAACAAGACACACAAGCTGAAACGTCAAGACTGGGCCAAGAAATATTTCAAGACTGATTTTTCTAAGGTTTTATGGACTGATGAAATGAGAGTGAGTCTTGATGGGCCAGATGGATGGGCCGTGGCTGGATTGGTAAAGGGCAGAGAGCTCCAGTCCGACTCAGACGCCAGCAAGGTGGAGGTGGAGTACTGGTTTGGGCTGGTATCATCAAAGATGAGCTTGTGGGGCCTTTTAGGGTTGAGGATGGAGTCAAGCTCAACTCCCAGTCCTACTGCCAGTTTCTGGAAGACACCTTCTTCAAGCAGTGGTACAGGAAGAAGTCTGCATCCTTCAAGAAAAACATGATTTTCATGCAGGACAATGCTCCATCACACGCGTCCAAGTACTCCACAGCGTGGCTGGCAAGAAAGGGTATAAAAGAAGAAAATCTAATGACATGGCCTCCTTGTTCACCTGATCTGAACCCCATTGAGAACCTGTGGTCCATCAGTAAATGTGAGATTTACAAGGAGGGAAAACAGTACACCTCTCTGAACAGTGTCTGGGAGGCTGTGGTTGCTGCTGCACGCAATGTTGATGGTGAACAGATCAAAACACTGACAGAATCCATGGATGGCAGGCTTTTGAGTGTCCTTGGAAAGAAAGGTGGCTATATTGGTCACTGATTTGTCTTTGTTTTGTTTTTGAATGTCAGAAATGTATATTTGTGAATGTTGAGATGTTATATTGGTTTCACTGGTAAAAATAAATAATTGAAATGGGTATATATTTGTTTTTTGTTAAGTTGCCTAATAATTATGCACAGTAATAGTCACCTGCACACACAGATATCCCCCTAAAATAGCTATAACTAAAAACAAACTAAAAACTACTTCCAAAACTATTCAGCTTTGATATTAATGAGTTTTTTGGGTTCATTGAGAACATGGTTGTTGTTCAATAATAAAATTAATCCTCAAAAATACAACTTGCCTAATAATTCTGCACTCCCTGTATATGTATATGGAGAAAATAACTCATTGTGTAGTTCATTAACAAATCTAGACAGGCAAGAAGGCTTGTTTTTCCCACAGAAAACCTCTGAATTACATTGTTTCCAATGCAGCAATGGATTCTGGGTAAGATATGCAAATGAGGTCCACAATGACACACTTTTTTACTTCAAGTCTGCTTTTCAGCAGATTCCCTTTACACAAAAGGAATCGCTGTTCATACAGCTTATAAGCTTAGCTAGGGTTAGTGCAGTGATTCATAACCATCCCAGGACATATTGTTTTGTGGGTTTTGCCACTCATCAGCAAGGTTTGAATCACTGCTGGGTGAAGTTGATTTCTGGACAAAATACAACAACATTTAAAATTAGGGGGAGGTAAAAAGTGGGTTTAAAATACTCTACAACGCATAAAATATAGAGAAATTAACTTGTGTAATTCATTAACAAATCTAGACAGGTCAGAAGGCTTGTTTTCCCCAAGAAAACCTATATATGATTAAATATAAATATAGATATATACAGATAGATATAGGAATATCTATTTAGAAATATATAGAACATATTCTGATATGTGAACATTGCAATGTGAAATATTTACAGTAAATACACACTATAACCCTTTATAAATATGAAAATTGCATAAATATGCTTTTTCCTGTTTTTATCTACTTGATAGCTAAGGGCTCCAATGCACTTGTATATATTAGCTATCAAACAAAATATTTAGGCGCTAATGCGACAAAAGTATGAAATCAATTTAAAATATAAAATCAATGCTAAATGATAAAAGGATAAATGTAAAAAAAATCCTAAATGCATGTAAAAAATCCTGAATACATATGATGTTTAAAATGTGTAAAAAATGATATAAAATATAAAACTGATAGAATTGATGGCATTGATAAAATGTACAATCCTAAAACATCATATCAATTCAACTCTTTCTTAAAATAGACTCCAAGTTTGTGGTTACTACCATACTAGCAACATGGAGTT
The DNA here is from genome assembly GCF_027579735.1 of Bombina bombina. Classification (NCBI taxonomy): domain Eukaryota; kingdom Metazoa; phylum Chordata; class Amphibia; order Anura; family Bombinatoridae; genus Bombina; species Bombina bombina. The sequence continues at coordinate 214,562,165 of NC_069503.1, forward strand.
TGAGATTAACAATACTGATTTCAAGAGTTAAGTTCCTTCCACATAACTCCCCTTTTGTTGTTAAATATCGTAATAGATGAGGATTTGAAAATGCTGAGATCTGTATTGCCGGGTGCTGCTCCTCTAACCGATGTCTCCTTACTTCAAGTAAAAGCAATGAATCTGTATATGAAATAACAAGAGCGCAAAACTCTGACTCAAGTGGTTTTATTTAAACACACAATAAGCGCTAAAATGTATGCACTTACTAGAAATCAAATGATTAAAAGCCTGTCATAGTTTGATGTCCACTGAGCTCCTGCGAATGATTGTTAAGGCTACGTATTGACGATCTTGACAGGATCACAGTGGGCTGTTATTTGTCACTGCTAGCGAGATCAGGACTGCAAATTCTTATGAGTTCCTCAACGCGTTTCTCCTGGCGCCGGACGGCCTTTTTCAAGAGGTGGATTGAATGACAGCTTCGGCATACGCAGGCTTTTTGAAGTAAAAGAAATGCCCCCTGGCATATTTGTATTCAGTATTTGCCAATCCAAAGAAAATTATTAATCACCTTGCCGTAGCTTTTAAGCAATATTCGTTCTGATATACATTATATACAATATTTGGATACACATTGATAACATTCAAATATAAAATATAAAAAAGGAACCTCAATTGCCATACATTTTTTAGAGGTCCATAATTGTGATCATAGCTTTTTAAAAATACAGGTAATCGATTGGATCGCTCCTTCAATACATAATAGGCTCCTAAAGTTAAGAAAGCAGGAGACTTTTTGGATTTTCAAGTTAGACAGTTCTGACCCAAAGGGCTTAAATGTCGACATAGACATACAGGCATATATGTAATATTTCCTGTAACTATTTTTGATACTATTTGTTGTGATAATATTCATATATGCGAATGTATTCTATGTTGATAATTTATGCCGATTATCGAGTGTTATTTCATATAGGTACAATGAATTATGACATTAGTTTAGAGTTTTTAAATTTGATACCACATCTATATCAAAATTTATTACATTTTGTATGCTGAGTATTTTTTCATTTAAAAAAAGAAAACAATGTATGGCAATTAATGTTTATATTTTATATTTTATATTTGTATGTTATCAATGTGTATCCAAATATTGTATATAATGTATATCAGAACGGATATTGCTTAACAGCTATGACAAGGCAATTAATCCTTTTCTTTGGATTGGCCAATATGGAATACAAACATGCCAGGGGACGTTTTTTAACTTCAAAAGCCCGTGTATGCCAAAACTGTCATTCAATCCACCTCTTGAGAAAGCCTGACCGGCATTGGGAGAAACGCGTTGAGGAACTCATAAGAACTTGCAGTCCTGATCTTGCTAGTGGTGACAAATAACAGCCCACAGTGATCCTGTCAAGATCGTCAATACGTAGCAGGAACAACATGAAACCGTAGAGTGGCTTTAACAATCACCCGCAGGAGCTTAGTGGACATCAAACTATGTCTTCATCTGCACTACACTCCCGGGTTGCTGTACTAACCATTGTGTATATTGTTGGACATCAAACTATGACAGGCTTTTTTTTTTTTTTACCAATTTTTTATTGAGGTTGTTATATGATACAGCATTAAGGAGAACACAGAGGCCTAGATTTAGAGTTGGGCGGTAGCCGTCAAAACCAGCGTTAGAGGCTCCTAACGCTGGTTTTGGGCTACCGCCGGTATTTAGAGTCAGTCATTAAAGGGTCTAATGCTCACTTTCCAGCCGCGACTTTTCCATACAGCAGATCCCTTTACGTCATTTGTGTATCCTATCTTTTCAATGGGATCTTTCTAACGTTGGTATTTAGAGTCGTGGCTGAAGTGAGCGTTAGAAATCTGAAGACAAAACTCCAGCCGCAGAGAAAAGTCAGTAGTTAAGAGCTTTCTGGGCTAACGCCGGTTTATAATGCTCTTAACTACTGTGCTCTAAAGTACACTAACACCCATAAACTACCTATGTACCCCTAAACCGAGGTCCCCCCACATCGCCGCCACTCGATTAAATTTTTTTAACCCCTAATCTGCCGACCGCCACCTACGTTATACTTATGTACCCCTAATCTGCTGCCCCTAACACCGCCGACCCCTATATTATATTTATTAACCCTTAACCTGCCCCCCACAACGTCGCCACCAGCTACCTACAAAAATTAACCCCTAATCTGCCGAACGCAAAGCGCCGCCACCTACGTTATCCTTATGTACCCCTAATCTGCTGCCCCTAACACCGCCGACCCCTATATTATATTTATTAACCCCTAATCTGCCCCCCACAATGTCGCCTCCACCTGCCTACACTTATTAACCCCTAATCTGCCGAGCGGACCGCAACGCTTCTATAATAAAGTTATTAACCTCTAATCCGCCTCACTAACCCTATAATAAATAGTATTAACCCCTATTCTGCCCTCCCTAACATCGCTGACACCTAACTTCAAGTATTAACCCCTAATCTGCCGATCGGAGCTCAACGCTACTCTAATAAATTTTTTAACCCCTAAAGCTAAGTCTAACCCTAACACTAACACCCCCCTAAGTTAAATATAATTTAAATCTAACAAAATAAATTAACTCTTATTAAATAAATTATTCCTATTTAAAGCTAAATACTTACCTGTAAAATAAACCCTAATATAGCTACAATATAAATTATAATTATATTATAGCTATTTTAGGATTTATATTTATTTTACAGGTAACTTTGTATTTATTTTAACCAGGTACAATAGCTATTAAATAGTTAAGAACTATTTAATAGCTAAAATAGTTAAAATAATTACAAAATTACCTGTAAAATAAATCCTAACCTAAGTTACAATTAAACCTCCGCTCCGCTCCGGAAGAAAGAAGATTGAAGATGCGTCTTGATAGAAGACTTCATCCCGATGATGGACTTCCGACTTCAGCCCGATGATGGAGTTCTTCAGCCGCCGCTTGGATCCAGACTTCAGCCCAAGGATGGACGTCACTCTTCAGCCTAGAATACTATTTATTATAGGGTTAGTGAGGCGGATTAGGGGTTAATAACTTTATTATAGTAGCGGTGCGGTCCGCTCGGCAGATTAGGGGTTAATAAGTGTAGGCAGGTGGAGGCGACGTTGTGGGGGGCAGATTAGGGGTTAATAAATATAATATAGGGGTCGGCGGTGTTAGGGGCAGCAGATTTATGGTACACAGGGATAATTTAGGTAGCAGCGGTTTACGGAGCGGCAGATTAGGGGTTAAAAAATATGCAGGGGTCAGCGATAGCGGGGGCGGCAGATTAGGGGTTAATAAGTGTAAGGTTAGGGGTGTTTAGACTCGGGGTACATGTTAGAGTGTTAGGTGCAGACGTAGGAAGTGTTTCCCCATAGGAAATAATGGGGCTGCGTTAAGAGCTGAACGCGGCTTTTTTGCAGGTGTTAGGTTTTTTTTCAGCTCAAACAGCCCCATTGTTTTCTATGGGGGAATCGTGCACGAGCACGTTTTTTAAGCTGGCCGCGTCCGTAAGCACCGCTGGTATCTAGAGTTGCAGTGGCGTTAAATTATGCTCTACGCTCCCTTTTGGAGCCTAACACACTGAAAACCCTGCCATTATGTGAACTCTAAATACCAGCGGTATTTAAAAGGTGCATGGAAAAAAAAGCATGCGTTAGCTACGCGGATCGTTACCGACAAAACTCTAAATCTAGGCCAAAGTTTGTCAGTCATCTATCAAAGATATATACAGTGACATCTTAGATAAGAATATTAATACTCACAGGTAAATGCATGATTTGCTAATAATAATATGGCAGTCTAGAGAGTAGGAGACCTGAAAATCTAGGCTCAGTAGCAATTCACTGGTATAGAATTGCTCCTATATAGTTCACAGGCTCCATAGGTCTCTATTGCACAAACAACAATATAGGCATAGGCAAAAAATGACTACCTGTATATGAAAAATAGTAAATCAAACATTCTTTATAACAATAGGTATCTGAAATAGAGATAAAAATAAAGAAAGGTCTAGACAAACATAAATGGAACCTTGTTTTCTTTTAGGGGATATTAGGGAAATGGGTCAGTGGGCAAAAGCCACTCGTGTAATATGGGGGGGGAAGGGGGGCCATGTCCTACTAATTCTAAAATAGAGGTCTTCCAAAAAGTATGATGACCGGTGCTGGGTCAGGTTTTCTAAACATCTTAGGCTTTATTAAAGTTAGTTCAGGAATACTAATGCATATGAGTTGGGTCCTAGAGGCACTCAATATACTGTATATAGGATATATGCATGGTCAGCAGGTTCTAGTTGGATGTTCTTGAAAGGTAGGCCTCTTGGGGAGCTGGGTAGTGAGTTAGGCAATACAAAAATCATCATGAAACTGTATAGTTATTTACAAATGGACTGGGGCTACATATTCTAGAACAATATATCCGGCTATTGTGTCATCATTTTTATATGTATTGCTGAGTGGTATAGCTTTACAGGTCTTTTAAAGGAATTGAGAAGTCTGAGAGGCATAATGGAAATATTACCAGATCTGTGTGTGAATAAGTTTAAACACATAGCTGGTATAGCAGGGGTAATGGCTGTGGAGTCTACAAAGGGATTGAAAAGAAAACAGAACACAAGTAAACATATGACCAGGATACCTAATCAGTTATCAACATCATGTGACCTAGTAAAAGTAAACAGAACTGTTAAGGAGACTTAACATTAATCACAGAGGATAACAGTTAAAAACGGCTGAATAATATGGATTTTAAACACATGGAAGATTGCAATTCCCAAAGAAGAATCCACATACATGTTATCTCCAAAAACTATCTATAGGGCTCCATTAATTAGAGTGCAAAGAACAAAAGATGCAAAACATAGTGAGCATGGGTTTAGTGTCAGCCCCATTAAACATTACAAAGAAGCCTCTATATGGGATAAATTCCTATAGTAATGTAGACATATCTAGAACTCCAAGAGGTGTGGAGGTGTATCTGCATTGATATTCTTTCCAGAGGACTAAGTTAATGTCTGGGAATTATGTTAGGTTTTGAAAAAAAAAAAAAGAGTAATAAAGAGGCTTGAGATGAAGTGTAGTTAATTAATAAGTACTAATAGGGCACAGTGTATTGCACGTAAAGACTGTAGTTACTAGTAAGCCTGTAACATGCCGCTCTGGCCATGAACATCATGTATTTAAGGTGAGGTGGTATAATATGGGTGCTCCAAATAGTTAAACATATATTAGTGAAGATACATCAAGCTATTAATCTAAAGAATGAATAAAATGGATACAAATTATAACAGAATGTATAGCTGTCAAGGGGGAAGATTAGACGTCTCTTAACTAATATCAGTAAAAGTATGGCTTAGGGTAATGTGGTCGCACTACAAATATGGCAAGTTCTGTCAAAGAGCATAAACTGAGACATGAAGAGAAAGTGAAGTAAAATAGTAGTAACATAACGGTACATGCATAGAACATAACAGCCTTTAACAAACAAAGAGTGGTATGTGTTTAAAACCCACTACCGAGAGCTAAATAAAGTTTACCGTATAAGGAGTAGTCTCGGGCTTATTGCAGCATGTAATTAGTCTATATAGCATTTAAAACCAGGTTAACAACTAAATGTAACCAACTGTATAGGTCTCATGAAGATGTCCAGAAGTCACAGCTATAAGGAAGCCTGATGTGGGAGCGGGAGACTACGGCTTCAGCAACGCAGCATCCAATATCACCCTACTCCAACTTTTGTGTGGTTACTGAAGGGGAGATTACTTTCAGGCTGCAGTACTAGTCCACATGGTGTGTAGGTCATAGTAGGAGATTTGGTGGACCGGACCACAATAGCACTCTCATTGGCGACTCAAATTTGTAACCGCTCCAGAGGTGATCCGAACCCTCTTCCCACATGACTGCTATAGGTTCAGCTAGAGTGGTTGCCATTCTTGGTGGGATCCTCTGTTCCACTGCTGTACTCTCAGTAGCGGGATCATTTACCCTCTCTTGCCTGATCTGTGCTGGGTGAACTAACTCCTCTGCGATGTTCATCAGGGAGTCTTCTATAGGTATCAGGACACAAGTAAGTGATGCTGTAGGATCTCAATCACAACGTGACAAATAAATTGCAGAGCAGTCTGCAGCAGGTGTGGATTGAGTTTGTAGGAAGTTGCAGGCTTCTCGCAATGAACAGCAACAACATGGGAGCGCTCAGACGCCCGTTCTGTGTGTGGTCTCGGCTCGCGCTTCACGTAAGGTGCCGCCCCTCTTGAATAGGTCCTGACGTCTCAATGACGACACCTGGAAACTCCGTCAATCCGGTGCAAGTGGTAAAACGATCCACCACCGCTTGCACTAATATGATAGCAACATCCACTGCACACGGCAATTGACAAACAAAACCATGTAACGGAAATAAAGGACAAAGGCTCCAAACTGGTGAAATAAAAAGTCTTGTATTCAGTAACTTAGTTTGGCAAAAGCGGTTACAACAGGCAATACAGCAGGTCAAACGCGTTTCATATATATAAAAATATGGAACGCTTCACGCAAATTCGTGAAGCGTTCCATATTTTTATATATATGAAACGCGTTTGACCTGCTGTATTGCCTGTTGTAACCGCTTTTGCCAAACTAAGTTACTGAATACAAGACTTTTTATTTCACCAGTTTGGAGCCTTTGTCCTTTATTTCCGTTACATGGTTTTGTTTGTCAATTGCCGTGTGCAGTGGATGTTGCTATCATATTCTCGCAATGAACTCCATTCTTCTTTGAGACTGTCTTGCAGATTGCAGAAGTGGGCGTCTAGTTTAGTTTCAAGTTCCTGTAGCATGAAAATAATTACTTCATTTTGTCTGCTTCGCTATGAAGATGCGTAGTCCCTTTGTTTTGGAAAAATGCTCTAAGTTACGAAGCCCTATGGATATGGCTGTATTTCTGCTTCACAGATTAGTCAAATATAACTGATCACCCAGACAAGCCGGGGGGAAGTTAGGAATAGTTTGATGTGGCTCGCAGCTTGCTTCTTCAGAAATAGTAATTTTAAGGCTCCTTTTGGTATAAAAGTGACTTCAGTAAATCCGTCTTTGGCTTCTGAATCAGAAAATATATTCTGAGAAAATAGATGTAGAGTTTATCCTAAGATATATAGCGGATTAGATTGATAACGGCACAGAGCTCTCAAATGTGGTGCCAGCCATGTCTGATGCTTGGACATGCCCCCAAACTATGACAGGCTTTTAATCATTTGATTTCTAGTAAGTGCACATATCTTAGTGCTTATTGTGTGTTTAAATAAAACTTCACTTGAGTCGGAGCTTTGTGCTCTTGTTATTTCATATACAGAAGCACTTGTATATATGTCTATATATGTGTATTTATGCTTTTATCAGGGGCGTATTACTGAATAGGCCAACAAGGCCGGTGCCTAGGGTGACACATTTTGGGGGGTGGCACTTGTCCACTGCACTTAGTATTCTGGCTGATTTAAAAAAAAAATACTTTTGAACTGGTGGCTTACCGCCGAGCGGTCACATGACCGGCTTTTCGAGCAGCACCTTAAAGACAAGACAGCTTATCATTGTTTAACTTCTTTGCTCAAATATATCACAGGGGAGTCATCTACTCCCCTGTGAGTTCAATATACTCAAGCCGAGTTTGCAGAGCACTGATTGGAGGAGCGGTGCACGTGACACGGAAGCAATCGGAATCAGTTGGTTCCAGGGTCAGCGTGGATCAGCAAACAGTGCAGGTGCAGCCGGATAACGTTACAAGCCATACATCGCCTGCTACAACCGTGGGAGTCCTAAGGTACTTGAAGTGAGAGGAGTTCGGGACCGGTTATGCAGTAAACACGTTTGAAGGTAACATAGAGACACAGGCAGCTTATATATATGAGACAGTGAATACGCAACTGTGGGATATACATTTCTTGCATAATACACAGAGTTTGGGGACAAATGATTTCCTTTACTGGATTGCTGTATAGCGATACAACTTAGACCTTACCACAAGGTGGTTGATGTGCATATCAAGACTTTGCCCCAAGGTGGTTGTTTTATTAATTTAGTCCCCCTTTTATTTGTACTAATAAGTACTCAGCTTTTTTATGTGATAACTTTTTATGTGATTACTTTCTAGGTGATAATTTAAATTTGTGATATATTTTTTTTTTTTTCAAAAAGCTTTATTGAAGTGAAATAGATATACAGGGTCTTGCTGAAAGTATTCACATAATACCTCTCATCATGAATATCAAAACAGCAATACAATAACAGGCACAAAGAATGTTATACACTTCTAAATGTTCATAATCCCACTCAAATGACCCGCGTCAAGAGCGAGAAATCAGGATATTTGTAATTTTCAGTAAATTTTGTAAGCATTACAGATAATTGCAATACACTTTGATCCAGGAGTACTACCCTAGGAAACAGGAGAAGGGGATAAGGTAGTGACTAGGGGGGGGAAGAGAGTAGAAGATAGTGGGAAGGGGAAGGAAGGTTGATCCATGAGGGGAAAAAAAAAAAGTGTGTTTAGTCTAGATTATACTGAGCCAGATCGCTCTTATCATCTCATAAGTATCCAGCCTATGTGTTTTTAGATAGTGATATCTCTTGAGGAGAAGGAAATTTTCTACCTGAGATTGCCATTCCCCTACAGTAGGTGGGTCCTGTGTTTTCCATCGTTTAGGGATCAATTTCTTAGCGCTCGTGATTAGTATTAACAGTAGTGCTAGGTGCACTTGGCTCTGCATTTTTGGTATTGTCAGGAATAGTAGAATTTCTGGTGAGTTAGGGATAGTAAGATTTAATATCTCATTGATTTTACCCAGTACCCCTGACCAAAAAGACCTCAGTGTGGGACAGTACCACCAGATGTGTAAAAGTGATCCTTGTTCCCCGCAGCCCCTCCAGCACATGGGACTCAATGCGGGAAATATCCTGTGCAGTCTAATGGGTGTCATGTACCATCTGCTGAGAAATTTTATATGTGTTTCCTGTATGTTTGAGGATACTGATGATCTCTTTGTGAGTCTAAAAGCTGCTGACCAGGCCTCGAAGTCTACCTCGGAGCCTAAGTCCGTCATCCAGCTATTTACATAAGTTGGAAGTGTATTGTTCTCACGGAGTAGTAGCATTCTATATAGCAAAGAAATCAAATGTCTCAAAACTCCCTCACTGACACAGAGCTTCTCGAAAGAGGTGAGCTCTCTTCCCAACTCCTGTTTATGTTTATGTCTAGATATGTAGTTTATTAGTTGATTGTGATGTAGCCATGAGTTGAATAGTAAGGGTTGTCGGTTTTTTAACTCATTCTGTGAGATTATTTTGCCTTTATCTATTACTCCGCACACTGAGCCCACTGTCAAATTATAGGGCACAATCTTACGATAGCCTAATTGATAATACGGTAGTTCAGGATTTTCAAACACCGGTGTCAGAGGTGAGTGTCTAGAGGAGATGTGAGTAGAAGTCGCTACAGTTGAATCCCAAATATTAAATGTTTCCTCTAGTAGGTGATAGTTGTATAAAGCCCTAGGATGGGACCTGGGAGGCAACCACGCCAGTGACCCTACGTTGTGCACCTTAAGAATCTGTCTATCTAAGAGAATCCAGGCTTTGTGCTCATGATTTTGTGATCACTCCACTATTCTTTGTAGCCCTACAGCCTGTCTGTATAGAGAGATATCCGGCAATCCCAGCCCCCCCTCTCTCTTGGGAGGTGCATGGTCCGCCTTGACACTCTAGGTTTAAAGTTGGACCATATAAATTGGTCCAGTAAGATCTGTAATTGAGCTATATATTCTTTTGGGAGTGCGATAGGCAATGTCTGGAAGAGATACAGTATGCGGGGCAAGATATTCATCTTAATGATGCCTATTCTTCCTAGCCAGGAAATATACTCCTTCTTCCAGGAAGAAAGGTCTGCTGCAATGTCGTTTTTGAGAGGTAAATAGTTATATTTGTAAAGATCAGCGGGGTCAGATGTTAATTGGATACCGAGGTATTTAAGTGTGTTTTTTGCTATAGTAAGGCCATAGTTTCTCTGTATGGTGTGTATAGTGTCAGGGTCGGAATTAACGTTCAGGAGTTCGGATTTACTTAGATTAAGAAGGAAGTTCGAGGCTTCACTGTAAGCTCTAAGTTCTGACAATAATTCAGGGATCGAGTCTAATGGGTTAGTTATCGTGTAGAGGATATCATCTGCGTATAATGCTTGTTTGTACTCCGTGCCGTCTACCTTGATTCCTGATACTTTGTTATTAGATCTTATCTTTTGTGCCAGAACCTCGATTGATAGAGCGAATAGCAATGGGGACAAGGGACAACCCTGTCTAGTTCCATTACTTATATCTAGAGGTTTCGATAGGGTTCCATTAATTCTAATTTTGGCATTGGGGTGTGAGTAGAACGCGAAGACGGTGTCTATGAAGGCCCTTCCGAAGGACATTTTCTCTAGTACACGGCGTAGAAAAGACTAACCTACCCTATCGAAGGCCTTCTCCGCGTCGGTAGCAAAGAGCACTAGTGGGGTGTGAGAGGCCCGGGCATGTGTAATCAGTTGTGCAACTTTGACGGTATTGTCCCTAGCCTCGCGGCCCGGAACAAAACCCACCTGGTCTTTATGAATCAGGTTCGGTAAGAATTTGTTAAGACGAGTTGCGAGGATTTTTGCTAAAATCTTCATATCTGAGTTAATTAGGGAAATGGGTCTATAATGCCCCGGGGAGTCTCCCGTCTTCCCTGGTTTTGGGAGAACTGTGATATGAGCCTCTAGGAGAACTCAAGACAAATTAGGGTTATTTCTAATCTCATTGAACAAGGCTAAGATCGGGACAGCCAAAATATCCCTGCATTTTTTATAATATGTGGATGAAAACCCATCGGGTCCTGGGCTTTTACCTTTTGGGCAGTCTTTAATTGCTGTGTATAATTCCTCTGTTGTGATTGGTGCATCTAACAGCTCCGCTTCCTCCTTTGTTAATGAGGGAAGGGTTATATCCCTCAAATAAGAGTCCACAGCTAGTTCTTGTTGATTTTTAATGGCCTCCTGAGGGGAGTCAGGTGTATGTGCCTGAATATTATACAGGGAATGGTAAAATTTGTGGAATTCTGCAGCTATTTGAGTGCTACTATGTACTGAATGACCATCTGTGGTTTTAATAGAATGAATGTAAGACCGGATCTGTCTTTTTTTAAGGGATCTGGCCAAAATTTTGCCCGGTTTATTTCCTCCCTCGTAGTAGTATTGTCTTAATAGGAGGGCCTTCTTTTGGTGAACTTCCCTTAGATGTTTATGAAATTCAGACCTTGTGTCTCTCAGTTGAGTCTTAATATCATTATTGGAAGGGTCCTTCTTATGTGTAATTTCCAGTTCACTAATTTTAGATTGTAGTTCATGATATTTAGCTCTGTACTGCTTATTAAGTAGTGCTTTATGTTTAATCAAAGCCCCTCTTAGCACACTTTTGTGGGCCTCCAGATCATTGCCCTTGACGATGAGGGAAATGTATTATTTTGAAAGTATTCTTTCAAAGTTTTTTGCACATCACTAAGGATAACTGGATTGTCTAGTAAAGTCTCGTCCAATCTCCATATGTGCTGAGTAATTGGAACATCCAGCCATAATACCGAGCAAGAGACTGGGGCATGGTCGGATCATGTTATGTGGCCTATACTGCTCTGATGTGTGATTGAAAGGCCGCATGAGTCAGTGTAAATGTAGTCGATCCTTGAGTAACTATTGTGAGGTATGGAGTAAAACGAGTAATCTCTTGATGTGGGATGGAGTGTGCGCCATACGTCGTGCAAGGCAGTGTTTTGAGTGTAGCATTAACCTGATTGATTGTAGAGGCTGGTGTACAAGTCACTCCCTTTGAGATATCCATGACTGGGTCTGAAACAAGGTTAAGGTCCCCAGCTAGGAATGTGGTCCCTCTGGAATGTTCCAGTAGTAGATTGGATATCCTTTTCACAAAGGTCTCCTGTCCCACACTAGGGGAATATATCGAGGCTAGAGTGATGTTGTTACCAAATAGAGTCCCTACCAGTATCAAGTAGCGTCCATCCGGGTCCCTCTCTATGTGAGTCGGAGTAAAGGGGATTGTACGATGAAATATAATACCCACCCCCCCTTTTTTGCCCTGTCCAGAAGCGAAGTACGCTGCGGGGAACAAAGGATTATGCCATCTGGGTTCCCTACCTTTTTTAAAATGAGTTTCCTGAACTAAAATTGCATGGCTGTTTAATTTGTTAAGTTCCTTGAAGGCTATTGAGCATTTTCCTGGATAATTCAATCCCTTTGCGTTTATGGTAGTGAAGTTAATTGAATGATCTTTGAATCTGCTAGGCCTATGTTGCCCGGCCATCGCAAAAAGCAATGCGATGTACACACACAAAAAAAAAAAAAAAAAAAAAAAAGGGAAAGGTAATTTGGGGGTTTGGTTAAAGTTAGTTAGCAGAAGAAGTGTCAGAAGACAAAGTGTGAAATGGAAAGGAAAAGAAGGAAAGTGATTCCCAAGATAGAATCTATCTAGGGATCAGATAAGTAATAGTATTGCAGAACCAGTATCAATAGAATTGAAGTAGTTTAAAAAAAAATACCTTTTGATTACTGCTTTTCACAATTAGGTAAACAAACACAAACAATTGAGGAAAATCCCCTCTGCTGACGTGGATTATAAAAACAAATATATTCTGATAGCAAAATTCAAACATTAAACATGAGGACATAGTAAGGCGACTGGGGTACACCCTATTCAGTGGAGCTCAGTGGCCTAATGCTAGGACCGGTAATTTGTAATTTCCTAGCATGTAAATCCTTAATATATAATATATAAGTCTTGTAGCTTCCTGCAATGGTATTTGGGAAGACCATAAAATTAAAACCCATTGGTTGTGGTATTATTTTATTGACCAAAGGAGGCTATCCCCCCTACTCACTGCCATCTTAAGTGGTGAGCATTTGGGACCTAAAGGCGGTAGTTATGGAGTACTTTAACCTACAATCTATAGGACCCCCGGGCATTTCTCATGGGCCAGCTTTAGAAGATGTTAAAAAAAGTAATTTGTAGTTACATTAGCATGTGCCCTGCAGTCCTACACCACTACTCATCTGAATCACAGGCTCTAGTCCGTACCTTCCATTACATTGTGGGGCAGAAATATCATAGCGGACATTTTTACTCAAAAGTGCTAGACCCCTATTATTTACATCTAAATTAGAGAAAATAGTGCGCTATCTCTAGGGAAGGGAATCACTATTGTATATTCAGTGTGCCGAACTTTTAAACATAGAGTGAGAACAGAATTGTAGTAAATTAAATAACATTCAAAAACCTGTTGTCCGTCAGGAGTCAGTGAGCATTTAACCAAGATATTTCAAGTATCATAGGTTCATTCCTTTAGTGAAGCAGAAATACAGTATGGTACTTTACCCATTAGCTTCCATCTTGTATATTGAGCCTTTACCCGCTAGATAAAAATATAACTGTAACATATCAATCAACAATCAACAGTCTATTGTCCATGAAGAACCCATGAGCTGTTAGCCTATTCTTCAGGAGCATCATAGGAGCAACACTCTTGAAAACCAAAAAAGTCAATACTATACTTTACCCATTGTCCTTTTCAGATTGATGAGCGCTCAAGGGTTGCTGGGAAAAGGATCTGTCCTCCCTTGAGGTGCTGCTGGATGGGGGAAGCCGGAGTGATAGATTCTCTAAGAAAATGTTCTCATCCATGCCCGGCCTGTATATGGCAGTTTTATTGTTGTATGAGGCTATGATCGACACCGGGAATCCCCATTTGTATTGGATCTTGCAGTTCCGCAAAACCGATGTGATGTGTCCCCGCTCTCTTCTTTTTTGGAGGGTTATTGGTGACAAGTCTGTAAAAATCTGTATCTCCTCACCCACGTGTGTAATAGGGTGTTTTTTCCTAGCACATTGTAAGATATCTTCCTTGTCCTTGAAACTAAGAAATCTCACAATAATGTCTCTTGGGGGGGCTTTGTTTGGTGGCTTGGGCCTTAGAGCTCTGTGTGCCCTCTCTATTAATATGTCAGGGGATGAGGGGGAGTCTTTTATAATTCTGAATAAGGCCTGAAGGTATGTTCTGGGGGGCCACAGACTCAGAGATCCCTCTAAAACGCAGGTTGTTCCTGCGGCCTCGATTGTCAATGTCTTCTAGCTTGTCATTCAAGTATTGCAGGTTGTCCGCATGGTTCTGGATGTCTGATGTATGCTGTCGGATGGTAGATGCTGTCTCACCTGATGCTTTTTCCACGGACACAACTCTCGACTCCAGAGCTGACATATCTTTCCGCAGGTCTCCAAATAAGCTCCTCATTTCAGTGAGAACCCCTTGTATATCCTCTTTGGAGGAAAGATGTAGAATATCCTCCTTTGTGACAAATGTTGAGTGATTAGGGGTACTGGTTGATAGGCCTAAGCCCCTATTTTCATTCTCTTCCGCCATTGAGCCCTCTGAAACTTCCTTAGAAGGGTCCAGTGGTTTTAAATATTGGCTCATGGGTTTGGTGCTCCCAGGCTTTTTCCCTTTAGATATTCTCTTATTCGGCATGCCCTTTTGCTTGGATAGGCTTATACGTACGTGGCTATAGTGTGTATTATCTTAGTATATAAAAGCCCCCTGCCTGGTAGCTATACAGTTGGGTACAATAAAAAAGAATAACCAAGGAAAGAGCAATCTCTCCCAATTATAGTGCAGGATCTGCTGTGCCCTTATCAAGTTGGGGATATAGTATTAGTAACTAAGATAGTCTTTTAAATGAGGTTGCATCTATTAGTAATAATTTGCACAAGAAGGTCCTCTCTGACCTATATTGTAAAACAGTTCCTTTCTGCCTGTGTTAGGCGGGCTGTCACCCCTTGTGAGATAGATAGGAAGCAAGATTTGAGACAAGGGCTAAGTGTAGTAATATCTACTGATGTTTAGAAAAGGATGCCCCCTCTTATAAGTAACTTTCACTGTGTGCTGTGCCACTTCTTGCTGTAAAAGAGTTCTGTAGTTTTTAAGGCAGGGGTAGCGCCCACAACGTGTGTATCTAGTGGTGACTAAAATCCATGACACTCTCTTGCCAGGCCTTTGTTAGCCTAGTTTCACATGTCTGGGACTGCTTACCCTTGTATTTATTTGCCAGGCTCTGTTCCCTTCAGCTCTTACTTAGCCCTGTTGTGACCTGTCTCCCCTCCGTTGTTGTGCCTTGTGCAGGCTTGATCTAGGCCTGGCTCACTGTCTCGTGGTAATTGCCGCGATAGCAATCACCGCTCCTTCTCTTTTTGTGGCCGTAGTTATGCGGAGGTACGGGAGTATTTGTGCGTTCCCGGTTCACACTTTCAAGTTGTGGCCCCCAGTCTGTTAATGTTGCGGCTCCTCTCCTGTAGACCGAGTGATGTAGCGGCGGCCATTAATAGCTCTCCACGTGGGAGGCTGTATGCATTGTCTGTTCCTTTCCCTTCTCAGCAGGAGGCAATATTGATTGTTAGAAGTCCTGTATCCTGGGAGTCTATGAGGTATATATCCCAGTCGCCCAGCCTAAAAAAAAAGAGCTTTTAATGCTATTTTAAGCTATTATGTCAGCTTGGTTGCAGGAGCCCTGCCAATGTGTGACCATCTTCCTGCGTGGTCAGGCTCCGCCCCCAAATTTGTGATATTTTTTTATGTGGATTCATATATAGTAACTGGTTACATTTTTTTATAAAGACTATTTTATGATTTTAATCTGCACTTTATGAAATAAATATTTTCTACCTTATTATATATGATATATTTCTTCCACCATATTGTATATTATACTATCAAATTTTGAGATAGATAACTTGCATTTGTTTGCAGTTCTAGCTTTAGTGTTGTTCTATATATATACTTTATATAAGTGTATGTGTATATATATATATATATATATATATGTATATATATTTACTGTGTATGTATATATATCTATATATCTATATATATATATATATATATATATATATATATATATATATATATATATATAACGTCCACAGAATGCAGGCACTCACTGGTCTTAGTAAAATATAACAATTTATTTAGAAATCATTAAAAAGACATAACGTTTCGGCACCAATATGTGCCTTTGTCAAATGTCAGCATGTAACCAAACGAATATGCAGCACACTTAAAATCAATATGACACACATTTAAAAACATACCCCTTTTAAAGATGTGAGCAAGCTATTACCGCCATGCCTCCACTTGCGTCTTCCCATCCATGGCAATGACGTCACGTACGCACGCTGCGTGCCTAGCGTGATGACGCATGGCACGGCGTTGCCATAGCGACGTCGGATAGCCACACACGTCAGAGTAGGGAGTGACTTAATCATGCATACAAATTACTATCAGGGACGTCTGTGTGTACTTGTTGCTAACAGCAACCAAAGCAATCCACAATGTGTATAGCGTGTTTAATATTTGGACATAGCGGTTTATAGACAAAACATTAATACTGTTAGAAACATATTATTAAATGGCATATTAGAACATAGTCTGTTAGATGATAGATCCAATGTGTGATTTCTATATGCGGAAAACTGTCAAGCTCAGAAAGAGAAGGAGGCCAATCTAAGGGCCATCCTTAGAGAATGGGCACGAAATGCCAGAATAGACAGTAAAGGCATCAGCATAAGAGAAACATAACACCTTGTCATTGCAATACATGATACATACTACAGATGAGGATAAGCGAAAACTATCACTATTAAATGTATCACTATTAAATTTGTAACCCCTGGTGCAAGCCAATAGTAGATGTATTAAGAGACATAATCATATAAATACATTGTAGCATCATGCCACCCTGGGGTACAGATAGAAACTTTTTAGTGAATAGTGAGCTATCATTTAGATATGTCCAGGGCAATAACTCTTCAGTGTGGTATTAATAGAATGGACTAAAGTCCAGTGAGGTGTTGAGGCCTTTAGGGACCAATGTGTCCAACCTGTGGATCCATCTGCTTTCAAGCTGGAGCAGTCTATTAGCCCTATCACCCCCTCTTGGCATGGGGGGGACGTGGTCAATTAACATGGACCTAATACTTGACACGGAGTGTTTCAATGCCACGCAGTGGCGTGCCACTGGCTGATCTGATTCGCCAGACTTCAATGCAGCACGGATTGCACACCGATGGTTTGCCATCCTATCACGGAAGGGGGTAATCGTCTTACCCACATATACACTGGAACAAGGGCAAATCAATATGTATAATACATAGTTACTCATGCAACTCAAGCGATGGTTTATCTTGTACCTCTTGTTTGAATGTGGGTGCTGGAACGAATTACCCCGAGTCATGCTATTACATGTAGTGCAATTGCCACAGGGAAAACACCCCATTTTGGAGGTTTTAAGCCATGATTCCTTATGATAGTGTTTAACAGGATCCGATTTTACTAAATGGTCCCTGAGGTTTTTGGCTCTGCGATAGACCAATCTCGGAGGTGGCATGTTCCGAAAAGGTAGCGTTGGATCAGTCTCCACGACCGGCCAGTGTTTACGCACTGCTCCTGTCAACTTTTCATTACCAGGTGTATAGGTGGTAACCAGGTTGAGCTGTTCGTGTTTGGCTTTGCTCTGTTCTTTGGGGCCATCTATACATAGCCTCTCTTGTGTCTTAATAATTTCAGCCCTGGCATACCCTCTGTTACTCAATTTTTTGCCCATCTCCTCCAACTGAGTGGTCCGTAATGATAGCTCAATGTTGTTTCTCAGGACTCTGGTGAGCTGGGAAGTGATGACACCTTGTTTTTGGTGTGCAGGGTGGAAGCTTCTGGCATCTAATAAAGAGTTGCGGTCCGTGGGTTTAGTGTACAAGGATGTACCAAACCGCAATTTGCCTGATTCATCCACCTTGAACACATTCAAATCAAGAAAATGTACACAACTTAAATCATATTCAAGCTTAAAACGTATAGGAGACTCCATGAGGTTCAAACGTGTCACCCACTCACGCAAAGATGATTCACTACCCCTCCAGATGAGAAACACGTCATCAATATAGCGTGTATAATATTTCACCTTGGGGTTCTCAAAGGGCTTCATGAGTTCATGCTCATACCATGCCATAAAGATATTAGCGTAAGTGGGTGCCACGTTCGAACCCATGGCAGTCCCTGACGCGTGTGGCTATCCGACGTCGCTATGGCAATGCCGTGCCATGCTTCATCACGCTAGGCACGCAGCGTGCGTACGTGACGTCATTGCCATGGATGGGAAGACGCGAGTGGAGGCATGGCGGTTATAGCTTGCTCACATCTTTAAAAGGGGTATGTTTTTAAATGTGTGTCATATTGATTTTAAGTGTGCTGCATATTCGTTTGGTTACATGCTGACATTTGACAAAGGCACATATTGGTGCCGAAACGTTATGTCGTTTTAATGATTTCTAAATAAATTGTTATATTTTACTAAGACCAGTGAGTGCCTGCATTCTGTGGACGTTGTAGATTATTTACAGCAGAGCACCGTGGCACTTAACAAGTGGTGAGATTGTGCTTTCCCTCTAAGGAACTATATATATATATATATATATATATATATATATATATATATATATATATATATATATATGTATATATTAACATTATACCCTGACCAAAAAATATTATGGCAGAAAAACAGCCTAAAACTTAGGAGGGGTAGTGGGTGGGGGAGCAGCAGAATTTGTAGTGCCTAGGGCAGCACAAAACCTAAATATGTCACTGGCATTTATATATGTATATATGTCTGTAAATACATATATACACATATAAATACATACATATGTATACATATATTGCCATACAGATATAATATATATATATATATATATATATATATATATATCTTTAGACATGTATATGTATGTATCTCTAACTTTTGTGTGCAATATTTTTTATTAGATGGTGTTATATGTGTAACTGTATTGTGTTATGTACTTTTTAAAGTGTGTTTTGTGACACTTTTTAGTTTAGCAAAAGCAGTTAACCCTTTAAGGACACAGCTTTCAGTTTGCTCAATTGTTTTATGACGGAAAAATTCCGTCATATGTCCTTAAGAGGTTAACCAGAGCTCTGAGGTTGCGGTAATTATTCAATCATGACTGCTTTCATGGATTCACATTTACTTTTAACTTGTAATATAAACACAATTTAACTTGTGCGCAAATATACGCGAAAACCCAATCTCACTTGCGCACAAACGATATCGCTCCACTTGTCATCTGGCCCTAAATATGTTTGGTGACTTAAATTGTCAGGCATACAGTCACAAGTAATACTAGAGAAATATGGCTTATTTGATATTATGAAAAGATAAAATGTTTAATCAGTTAAACCTACAGAAAGAATTAAAGGATTATAATGGATTTCAATATATTTATGATGCAACCACCATAATGCTTTTATATAGAAGAAGAATTTATTATGAATCATTTCTTTTTAAAGGGATGTGAAACCCAACATTTTTCTTTCATAGTTCAAATATATCATACAACGTTAACAATTTCCAATTTATTTCTATGAGCAAATTCCTTTGGTATTCTTTGTTGAAGGAGCAGTCTTGCACTACTGGGAGCTAGCTAAACACATTGGGTGCACAAATGTAAAGGAGCATATACAGTATCTCACAAAAGTGAGTACACCCCTCACATTTTTGTAAATATTTTATTGTATCTTTTCATGTGACAACAATGAAGAAATGCCACTTTGCTAGAATGTAAAGTAGTGAGTGAACAGCCTGTATAACAGTGTAAATGTGCTGTCCCCTCAAAATAACTCAACACGCAGCAATTAATGTCTAAACTGTTGGCAACAAAAATGAGTACACTCCTAAGTGGAAATGTCCAAATTGGGCCCAATTAGCCATTTTCCCTCCCCGGTGTCATGTGACTTGTTAGTGTTACAAGGTCTCAGGTGTGAATGGGGAGCAGGTGTATTAAATTTGGTGTTATCGCTCTCACACTCTCTCATACTGGTCACTGGAAGTTCAACATGGCACCTCATGGCAAAGAACTCTCTGAGGATCTGAAAAAAAGAATTGTTTCTCTACATAAAGATGGCCTAGGCTAAAAGAAGATTGCCAAGACCCTGAAACTGAGCTGCAGCACGGTGGACAAGACCATACAGTGGTGTTACAGGACAGGTTCCACTCAGAACAGGCCTCTCCATGGTCGACCAAAGAAGTTGAGTGCACATGCTCAGTGTCATATCCAGAGATTGACTTTGGGAAATAGGCATAGCAGTGCTTCCAGCATTGCTGCAGAGGTTGAAGGGGTGGGGGGTCAGCTTGTCAGTGCTCAGACCATTCGCCACACACTGCATCAAAATTAGTCTGCATGGCTGTCATCCCATCCCATGACTGTCATCCCAGAAGGAAGCCTCTGCTAAAGATGATGCACAATAAAGCCCACAAACAGTTTGCTGAAGACAAGAAGACATGCAGACAAAGGACATGGATTACTGGAACCATTTCCTCTGGTCCGATGAGACCAAGATAAACTTATTTGGTTCAGGTGGTGTCAAGCGTGTCTGGTGGCAAACAGGTAAGGAGTACAAAGACAAGTGTGTCTTGCCTACAGTCAGCATGGTGGTGGGAGTGTCATGGTCTGGGCCTACATGAGTGCTGCCGGCATTGAGGGGACCATGAATGCCAACATGTACTGTGACATACTGAAGCAGAGCATGTTCCCCTCCCTTCAGAGACAGGACTGCAGGGCAGTATTCCAACATGATAACAACATCAAACACACCTCTAAGACGACCACTGGCTTGCTAAAGAAGCTGTGGGTAAAGGTGATGGACTGGCCATGCATGTCTCCAGACCTAAACCATATTGAGCATCTGTGGGGCATCCTCAAATGGTAGATGGGGGAGCGCAAGGTCTCTAACATCCACCAGCTCCGTGATGTCATCATGGAGGAGTGGAAGAGGACTCCATTAGCAACCTGTGAAGCTCTAGTGAACTCCATGCCCAAGAGGGTTTAAGGCAGTGCTAGAAAATAATGGTGGCAACATAAATTATTGGCAATTTGGACCCAATTTGGACATTTCCACTTAGGGGTGTACTCACATTTGTTGCCAATGGTTTAGACATTAATGGCTGTGTGTTGAGTTATTTTGAGGGGACAGCAAATTTACACTGTTAAACAGGCTGTACACTCACTACCTTACATTGTAGCAACCTGTAATGTCTTCAGTATTGTCACATGAAAAGATATAATTATTTACAAAAATGTGAAGGGTGTTCTTCCTTTTGTGAGATACTGTATGTGCAGCTAGCTCCCAGTAGTTAATTGCTACTCCTGAGTCTACCTAGGTATTATTTTCAACAAAGGCTACCAAGAACACAAAGCAAAATACATAATAGAAGTAAATTGGAAATTTGTTTAAAAATGTATACTATGGGGCCTATTTATCAAAGGTCTTGCGGACCTGATCCGACAGTGCGGATCAGGTCCGCAAGATCTCGCTGAATGCGGAGAGCAATACGCTCTCCGCATTTAACATTGCACCAGCAGTTCACAAGAGTTGCTGGTGCAACGCCGCCCCCTGCTGACTCGCGGCCAATGGGCCGCCAGCAGGGAGGTGTCAATCAACCCGATCGTACTTGATCAGGTTGATTTCCGGCGATTCCTGTCCGCCTCATCAGAGCAGGTGGATAGGGTTATGGTGCAGCTGTCTTTAGACCGCTGCTTCATAACTGGTGTTTCTGGCGAGTCTGAAGACTCACCAGAAACACTGCCCTTCGAGCTCCGTTCAGAGCTTGATAAATGGGCCCCTATATCTGAGATATGAAAGCAAATGTTTGGGTTTCATGTCCCTTTAACCTCTTGAGTTCCAAAATTAAAACGCAGCTTTACAAAAAAAACAAAAAAACAACTGTTAGCAAATATGTAGATGAGCGATTCAGGTGATAACAGCATTAAAATAAAAAAATAAAAGACATATGCAAAGGGCTAGATTACAAATGGAGCACATCTTTTGCGCAACCTAACACAAGGAATAATGCCCAATCTTGTATTAAAATTGAATGGTCAAATAAATGAAAGGGATTGAATGTTGTGTTGTACTACTAATAACAATGATTTACTTAAAGGGACAGTCTACTTGACTATTTTATTGTTAAAAAGATATTGCCTTTACTACCAGTTCACCACGCAGCTTTGCACAACCAACATTATTATATTTTATAAGTAGCAGTACTGTGTACATTAGTATTTTGGATGTTCTCAAGTGCAACACTTAAAGGGACAGTCTACTTGAAATGTTTTATTTTTTTAAAATATAGATAATCCCTTTATAACCCATTCCCCAGTTTTGCATAACCAACACTGTTATACTAATATACTTTTTTTATCTCTGTGATTACCTTGTATCTAAGTATCTGCAGACTGCCCCCTTAGCTCAGTGCTTTATACAAACTTGCATGTTAACAAGTGCTTGTTCATGCATAACTTCATGGGAGTTAGAACAGTGTTATTTATATGGCACACATGAACTAGCGCTGTCTGGCTATAAAAAGTTAATAAAATACACTAAAATAAGAGGCAGAGGTTTACAAACAGGCAGAGATTTAGATGTTATAAAGTATATTAATGTAACAATGTTGGTTGTGCAAAGCTGGGTGGTGAACTGGTAGTAAAGGCAATATCTTTTTAACAATAAAATAGTCAAGCAGACTGTCCCTTTAAGTAAATCATTGTTATTAGTAGTACAACACAGCATTCAATCCCTTTCATTTATTTGATCTAACAGAATTCAATATCAACAAAATCATTATAAAATCAACGTTACTTTTAGTTCAGTAGAAAATTGACACATATTTTTATGAGTGCCTATTATTGCTTTATTTTCACCCATTGAATACTATGGGATAGATTACAAGTGGAGTGCAAAAATATTAGCATTAACAAAACTCAAATTCTTACACTCATTACAAAATGAAAGTTAAAAGTTATCACTTGAACTAATGACTCAGGTGAGCTTAGCCAAAGGTGCATTAAAAAATAGTTTAAATACCATTGTTCTTCGCTCAAAAGAAAATGTTCATTTCATTAAAAAAAAAATATATATATGTACAGTATGTATATATACAGAGAGAGAGAGAGTGTGCTTAGAGGAATATGGCTACACCTCACTGACAAGGCCCAATGAATAACTGAACAATCATCTGGGGTTGCCGTGTTCCTTGTTCAGAGAGGAATTACCTGGTATTTTGGTGCTGGACTGACCGTAATAAGCGGGATCAGACTAATATACTACAGGAAAGTTCTACTCTGTAAAAAGCATTACTGAGCTAAAAAGAAGCTGCATCTAGGTGGCAAATCGCCATAGAACAGGCTAACAATGTAATTGAGCTGTTTTTTGTTCCTGTGAGTGTTTATATATATATCTTTACATACCTTTCAGCCCTTGGTCAAATACCTTGTCATATATCATATCCCTTTACTTACAACACCATCTATACATTTATTTCAATAATAAACATATATTTTACATTTAATGCACCTAAATTTGAGTGTAAAACTTTATTTTAATGTTTTACATATTTTTTGTATTGTTTTATTCTATTCCTAACATTTTACTTCAGGTCTCTAGTTGCAACACATCTCACAACTTTCTGTTTTACTGTTGACATGAAATACCAGATTGTGCACTATTCGTAGAGTGGGCCTGCGGTGTTGAATGCGCACCCTGAGCTATCAGTAGCACTCCACTTGTAATCTGGGTATATATGTATTAGCTGTTGGCCAAACACCACTTTGAAGGCCCAACACCATCCTCACAGTTGCAATAAAACAAAATCTAATGAATTCTTAAATATTGTTGTTTCTTCTAATAGTTAAAAGAAAACAATCGCCTAGATTACGAGTCTTGCGTTAGCCTTAAAAAATAGCGTTGAGGGGTCCCAATGCTGCTTTTTTTTTTTTTTAAGTAAATTTTTTATTGAAGTTAAAGTAAAGATTAACAAACAAGATTCGCCTTTGAACAAATGTTACATCAAAATAAGTAATACATTGTCTGTAAACAAATATTATCGACAAAGCAAAATGAGCATGTAGAAATAAGATTACACATGAAGTCTAAAATTGGTAATAGACAAGCTTTTAGGCGAGGTAAAAAGAAACTTCATTTTATGTTATATTATGGGTTAGTTGATCTCCACTATGCAGAAGATAAGACTCTTTAAACTGTCAGGGTCAGTGATATTAGCTTGTGGAGAATTGGCATATGTATTGACCACTCTTGGGTCATAGTATATAAGGGGGGAGGGAAGATCAGCGGGCAAAAGCCGCTCAAAGTATAAGGGGGAGGTAGGGGGGGCGGGGGGGCGGAGCCCTCAAACAGCAGAGGAGGGGCTCATAATATATTGGAGCATTAAATAGGTTCTTCAACTGTTAAATAGCTACTGAAGGTTACGATAGGGTTATCAAATTCCCATTTCGGATGAGTCAGTAGAACTTATTACTGCCTATGTAAAGCAGGAAAATCAACTATAGAATAATGGCTTATTAGGAGTTTAGTATACTGTTCAATCGTACAATCCATAGGTACAGTGAAAGTCAGGTACAGGATTGCCCCTACCTATTACGTTCCATAGAAGCACATATGAGGGGGCATTATCAATGCAATAAGCACACATGTATGTACAGTTTATGAATAACAGTGGGCAATCAACAAAAACCTTTCCACATACTGTAATAGTAGACCTTATTGTATGTTTGGCTCTTTACATCTCCCTTTGTCGCCTGATAAGTGTAATAGGGGATAAGTAATATAATACGGATACAGTACCAAGTAACTCCCATCTGGCCAGCTATATATCATGTGAAGTAGATCACATGCAACAGATTTGATAGCAGTATACAATATCTAAATAGGCAAATAATTAGAATATGGAATGTAGAAAAACATCATCATCTAACTGTTGAAAATGTTATTATAATTCAGCTAAACCAGGGTTGTTATAAGAACTTATAGAACTTTTAGGGGACCGAGCATGGCTGCTCTTCAAATATTAAAGTTAAGCTTCTAAATAGGGAGAGTAAAAGAACGAGTCTCAATCTTGGGTCCATTTTTAAGAAATAGGATCTTGGTGGGGATATACCTTGAAGATATTGGTTGGCTAAATATAGACATAATACTCAGAACAACAATATATTAACTTGTGTCTCTCCTCTGAAGCAGGTAGGTTATGGTCTGCTCCCCATCAAAGCATTGGTTGTTAAATGTGCCAAAGAGAAAACATTGGGAGAGTGAAAATTAGAGCTTCCTAGTCACAAAGGACCAAAGAGTAGTAGTCCCAACTCCGAGATGAATCAGTCTATTGCAGGGTGGAGTTTGAATCTAGTGATGGGGTCACCTTGGATAGATACTGCTGAGGGGCCATCTTGCGGACCCCTGGGGGAAGCTGATTCCACGGCGGGGCTTCCGCTCTCAAATCTCCAGAAGGGGTTTTAGAAGAAGAGGTTGGAGGCCTATCTGGTAGAAGATCCCATTTCGAGAGAAGGTTTCTGGCTTGTTCCGGGGATGTGATAATGTGTTGCAGATCATCTTTGGTTACAAAAAGACGTACCGGAAAGCCCCACCTGTACTTAATGTCCTTACTCCTGAGGATACTAGTAAAGTCCCTGTATGCCCTTCTTTGCTGGAGGGTGTGAGGTGAGAGATCAGGGAAGATTGGTAGAGTATTGAACTTCGTGGGAGTCAGTGATCCTGAGTTAACTGCTCTAAGGAATTTTTCCCTAAATGTGAAATAATGCAGTCTCACCACCACATCTCTCGGTTTGTTATTCGAGATGGCTCTCGGTCTAACAGCTCTGTGGGCTCTATCGATGAGGGATTCAGGATCTTTTAAAGATCCCAGCGCAGCTGTAAAAACTTCTTGCAAGTAGGATTGTAAGTCCTTGGGGAGAACACTTTCAGGGATGCCCCTTAGGCGAACATTATTGCGCCTGGAGCGGTCCTCCAGGTCTGCAAGTTTGGACTCTAATACTGAAATTTGGCCTGCCAGGATTTCCGAGTAAGAGATAAGGTTGGTATGGTCGACTGAGAGGTCCTCTTGCTTGCGCTCCAAAGTGTCGGTGCGCTCACCAATTGCGGCAATATCTCTTCTCAAGTCAGAGCATGATTTATCAAACCTCTTGCAGATGGATTCATGGTGTGAGGTCAACATGGTTTTTATCTGGATCATCATGTTGTTGTTAGCGTTGGCAATGTCTGCCAAGCTTGCGGGTTGTGAGGTGGTTGAAGATTCTCTCTCAATACTTGGCTCTGAGCGGCAGGTTGAATCTGAGAGGTCATCTTCCGAGCATTGCTCCTGCTCTCTACGGGATTGCTGGAAATGTTCTTTCATTGTTCTCTTCGGACCTGTGGGACCTTTCGATTTTCTTCTTTGAGTCTGCGACATAGCTCCTCAAGGTAGATGTTGTGAACAGTCAATGTGGGAGAAAATAGCTGCTTCAGGTGTAGGTTATTAGAGCAAACAAATGTTGACAGAAATGTTCGTGCAGATTTACTATATGCTAATAAAATTTTATCTGCAAGCGAAGACTATATTGACCCAGTTAGTAAATTGTCTCAAGGGTCAGCAGTATTCATAAATATTCTTATTACTTCTGGGGATTCTGCTCTGAAGGTATCTCATCTTGCTATTGTTGTCTGGGGTTGCTTTAGATATATGCCAGTAAAAGTATCTCTGCTTGGGATTTTTATGCAGAAAAAATAAAAAAAATAAAAAATAGATAAATGAATAAATAGCAAAATGTCCATCAAGATGTCCACCCTATAGATACTGGAAAGAGGAGCTGTATATTAGGGAATTTGTTCAGGATACACTTGTCACTGGTTACTGACAACTATACAGTTCAGTACATTTACCCAGCAATGGAGGGCAATGATTGCTGCAACATAAAGGTAGACTCCATATGTAATTAAATTTGTGGGCACAGTTCTGTGGAGAGTGAGGATGTTATGTCACTTAGCGCTGCTATGTTTAAGCTGATTGAGGAGTGTTAATCTGAAACTCTTTTATTTGTCAGTTTAGCCTAGTAGCGTGGAGCTGTGAGTGAGGCAGAGGTTGAGGAGTGTATTTTCACTTAAATAGTCAAGTGCATATATTTCGCATACCAGTACATCTTTTGCAACTCTTTAAGAGATGATTATAGTCAGCTTTCTTACCTCTGCTCTGTCTTCTTGGCTTAATGTAAAGGGAGGCTCCTGCCGCTGGGATGTTGAATATATATAAGCGGAGATGCGGCTTCCCAGGCCGCAAGATGGCGATTATTCGCGCCAATTTTCTTTTGCCTTTTTATTATGTTATTCAGTGCGGTCTAGCTCTCAGGCAGCCCCCTTGTCGGTTACTTAGCCCAGCTTGATTGCAGCCGCAACCGGAGTCTCCCCTGATGTTGCCCACAGTGAAGGTATGAGCACAGAGTTACTTCCCACAGAGATCTGAGCGCTGATAACTATAGCGCTACACTGCCTCCCAGATTACAGAAATGTTGCAGAGCTGCCGCACCGGAGCGGGGCCCCGACCCTCCGGTCAGCAGAGTTATGGGTCCGGGAGAGCAGCCGTGGGCCAGTACAGGTTAAGCAGGGAGGCGGGTGTGCGGCACTTACAACTCCCTGGTGTGTCCTCAATTTTGCTTATGTATTACGGACAGGTTTGTGAGGGGGATCTCTCCCATCCAGGGTCCAGTGTCAGAAACAAAAACGTCCAATTGATCACCACTTCTATGCCCCTCACTCATATAGGATGTCCAGTATATATAATAGCCTATATAGGGAATTTAATTAATCTAATTTTTGGCCCAAACTAGATATCTATGAGAGAGCTCTTGCAAGATGCGTCTCTCCTGTTTGAAGGTTAGCTCCGCCCCCCCAACGCTGCTTTTTAATGCCCGCTGGTATTACGAGTCAGGCAGGTACAGGTGTACCGCTCACTTTTTTTCCGCGATTTTAGCATACCGCAAATCCCCTTACGTCAATTGCGTATCCTATCTTTTTTTAATGGGATTTTCCTTATGCTGGTATTACGATTGCTGGAAAAAGTGAGCGGTAGAGCCTCTCCTGTCAAGACTCCTTCCGCATTTAAAAGTCAGTAATTAAGAGTTTTATGGGCTAACGCCGTAACATAAAACTCTTAACTAAAGTTCCTCGAGATGTCAGACTTGCCCCTAACCTCTCCTCCTTTAAACGTTCCCTAAAGACCTTTCTGTTCAGGGAAGCTTATCACCCAACTTACCAACAAACTAACTTCAATTAACTAACAAGATGGTGAAAAAAAGAAGAGAGGCGCACAAATGTGTGTATCAATCGGTACAATTCGGCAAAACTCCAAATATTGTATGCACAGGGTACTCACACTTTGGCACAGTACACCAGTGTGCTTGTGGAAGCGGGCTGGCACTCAGAGCTGACCAGCTTGCTCTCTCCGGCACTTTCTTGGAAACAGTGGCTGTCCTGTATGTTAGACTGTCTGGTAGTGGTGTGCTTGTATTCAAACTCCAGGCTCAAGTTATATTAAAATGAATTAAAAACTTTTATTGCACAGGTTTAACAAGCACATATGAAATAGGTACAAGTAAAATATTGCTACGCGTTTCTCGGCCCTCCTGGCCGTTTCATCAGGCATATCAACTACATTAAAATCTCGGCTTTTTATTGCCGCCACTACCAAACAGTTTCTAACAAACCCTCCCCTTTTTGTTCCCATTGGGTATTTAGAGATGAGCCTAACATTGCTAGTACATTTGGAAACGGATGCTAACTAAATAGTGTTTCAAAATATTAAAATCCATATCTCTTTCTAGCAAACACACTCATTTTTAGTAGCGAGTTGCAACTACAATTGTTATACAATAATAGTAACTTGATGTGGATACATGCTTTTGTATCAAATATCAACAGTTTAGAAACGACAGATCGTCCCTTCAATAGGTTAACACACGGACCAATTGTAAGGCTCTGTTCTCGATGAATGTTTACACACCCCTATTTGTTGTTTTGCATTGAGGCAATGCAATCACCATTCTGTCAATCAAATTGATCATCGTGATGTCAACTTTACATCTTAACATAATATCTTTCTAGCGGACACACTAATCTTTAGTAGCAAATTGCAACTACAATCATTATACAATAATAGTGACTTGATGTTATTACACGCTTTTATATCGGGAATCCACTATTTAGAAACAAAAAATTCGTCCCTTTAATCGGTCCGTGTGTTAACCTATTGAAGGGACGATCTGTCGTTTCTAAACTGTTGATATTTGATACAAAAGCATGTATCCACATCAAGTTACTATTATTGTATAACAATTGTAGTTGCAACTCGCTACTAAAAATGAGTGTGTTTGCTAGAAAGAGATATGGATTTTAATATTTTGAAACACTATTTAGTTAGCATCCGTTTCCAAATGTACTAGCAATGTTAGGCTCATCTCTAAATACCCAATGGGAACAAAAAGGGGAGGGTTTGTTAGAAACTGTTTGGTAGTGGCGGCAATAAAAAGCCGAGATTTTAATGTAGTTGATATGCCTGATGAAACGGCCAGGAGGGCCGAGAAACGCGTAGCAATATTTTACTTGTACCTATTTCATATGTGCTTGTTAAACCTGTGCAATAAAAGTTTTTAATTCATTTTAATATAACTTGAGCCTGGAGTTTGAATACAAGCACACCACTACCAGACAGTCTAACATACAGGACAGCCACTGTTTCCAAGAAAGTGCCGGAGAGAGCAAGCTGGTCAGCTCTGAGTGCCAGCCCGCTTCCACAAGCACACTGGTGTGCTGTGCCAAAGTGTGAGTACCCTGTGCATACAATATTTGGAGTTTTGCCGAATTGTACCGATTGATACACACATTTGTGCGCCTCTCTTCTTTTTTTCACCATCTTTCCAGCAAACACGTTTTCCATTCCGGGATCGTTGTGGAGAGTGCAGCCGCGGGAGAGTGTCCCTAGCCTTGGGACCAATTGAGACTTCCAGGATTCCAAGGACTTTATATCCGAAACCAAGCCAACCAATTATGGACATTGAATTCAACGCCATTTAATGAGGTTCCACTTTTCATTATATCAATAGTGATTGTAATTTCTGATTTGTTGTTCAATTGTGTTTTAGACATTGTTGTAGTTAGTTGTTTAGGTTAACAACTGTTCATTTTTTACTCATATGTTGTGTATAGTGAGCGCCCTCTGGTGACCTAGGTCATTTATTCTCTCTCAGCTCATACCACTAAGCTTTACACAGAGGTGCAGCCGGTCCAACATTTACCATTGATCCACCATTTATTGAGCAACCTACCGTTTAAATACACTAGGGGGGTCTACAATCGACTAGACATTTCAGATACGTATAATACATAATTAGAGCATATACAAATTTCAAGACATATCCATATAGGTTATAAACACCATATATTTGAAACCAAAATCACAAATACACATTTAGCATTACCATGCTTTCAGCACTGGAGAGAAACAATAGGAGGAATTCCTTTAATCCTCCATCCAATGCCGAAGGGGACAGTCCAGGCCCCCTAGTAATCAAAAGCATAGACACCATGTTCAACAAATTGGGTGATCTCTTAAAAAATGAGCAGAGACACTGGTGGGACCTGGACTGTCTAAAGAAATATAAGGAAAAAAAGCAGATCCCTAGAGGACTTAGATTGTTTAAACATTGCTCTTTTAAAAATGATCAAGAACTTACTAATAAATGGTATGAAATATTAGATGAATGTTCCTTTAAACTCATAGATCTATTAATTGCACATAGACAGAGTCTAGTTGAGACACTAGAAAAAGAAATAGAAGCGATCCAAAAAGAATTGGAACCTATGAAAGACCATTCTGAATACAATAGACTAAATATAGAAACCATCAAAATGGTGGATGAATACCAGAATGATATCATCAGAATAAAAAACGGGAAATTCAAAAGAGACGAGGAGGACTATGCAGAAGGCATAGTATATACATACAACAAAAAAACATCAGTCCCAAAAGAGAACAACGATGGGTGGAATAGAGTACCATACAAAAATAAAAATATTCCTAAAAATACACACCCAGTGCAATCACATCATAATTATAACAATACTTTAGAATCAGCACAAATGCATCATTGGGAGGAACACAAGACTAATAATAGGAACTTTCATAACAAACAACATTATCATCAGAATCATCAGAATTATCAACACAATAAAAATAAATACAAAAATAATTATTCCTTTCATCAAGATTACCAGAATCCTAACCATATCCCTGTTTTCAATCGATTCGAACCCCTCCAGAATAGGTCTGGGGGACATAGATATCAGTGTGATGACTATCAAAATAGTAATTCTTCAAACACTTCTAATGACCAAGGTCAAAATGGCTACCAAAGGGTAGAGACTCCTTCCACCTCTAAGAGTAATTTTTTAGGGGTACCCAACCTAGCCCCTCTATGGAGGAGGAATATAGGTACTCCCAAAACACCATCACCATCATTACATCAAAACATACCACAGATACAACAGCAGCATGTAAATATACAACAACAACAACAAAAGAAAAGGCCCTACCCAAACGGGGAAGATGAGGGAGAGGTAACACCACACAAAAAAAGCAACTACAAAAACTAGCCAAAGGGATTTTTAACCTATCCACACACAGTCTAACTGATGACGAGGTCAGAATTTTGGGTAGGGGCTTGTCTTATTGCCCACCCAACCCCCACAAATTATTTGACTTATTTGTCGATTTAAACAAGTATACCAGGAAGTTATCTCTACAGAGATATTTCTCCATAAAAAACCTCAAAAAAAGGAATGTGGAGGGTATGCCCATCATCACCAACTCTATGAATAGTCAGACACAGACCATTTATGCTGAACCAGATCTATTGATGGAAGATCTATTTGAGGGGTTTATACACACCACATTATCACCACCATCTAGTTTCAATCCTCCCAAGGATGATGTCACATACATAGATCTTTTCCAACAAATGGTAATGGAAGATTTTAACAAACTTCCCAGCAAACTAAACAAACAAATGAGATTATGGCCCAATGAAGAAAAAGCCCTAAGATCCCTGGCCAACGACCCCCACCTGGTAATTAGGCAGGCGGATAAGGGGGGTGGGATTGTTCTACAAGATTATAAAGACTATGTCAATGAGGCTCACAATATCCTTCTCAACAAGGAATACTACAGGAAACTAGATACAGATCCCACGCCTATATTTTTGGAAAAATTGTTGGGTCTTTTGGAGGATGGTAGTAGCAGGGGGATTCTCAATACCAAAGAGCGGAAATTCCTCACCCCTTCCCATCCCTCTACCCCTTACTACTACCACCTTCCAAAGATCCACAAGGATCGCTTCAAACCACCTGGTCGTCCCATCATTGCTGGTATTAATAGCATTACAGACAGGTTATCTCAATACATTGACCACTTTTTACAGAAGTATGTTCATAATTTGCCTTCATTTATTCGAGACACTACTGATTTACTGTTCAAGATTAAAGATTTTAAACATGAGGTGGGCGCCATGTGGATAACAGCCGACGTGAGCGCCCTGTACTCTAACATATCTCAT
Organism: Bombina bombina; assembly: GCF_027579735.1. NCBI lineage: Eukaryota > Metazoa > Chordata > Amphibia > Anura > Bombinatoridae > Bombina > Bombina bombina. The sequence continues at coordinate 214,594,779 of NC_069503.1, forward strand.
GAACTAGGTATTCAGACCACTAAACACTATTTAGATACCGATATCTACATGCCCAATATACAAAAAGAATATATTCTGACACTTATTGAGTTTATACTCAAACACAATTATTTTCAATTTTTAGATGATTTTTATTTGCAGATTAAGGGAACGGCCATGGGCACCAGGTTTGCCCCCAGCTTTGCGAATCTCTTCATGGGATATTTCGAGGAGAAATATATCTATAATTCCAACTGGGGGGCTAACCTGGTGTTCTATGGCCGTTACATAGATGATTTGATTTTTATTTTTAAAGGTACAGTAGAGGAGGCTAGTTTATTCTGTACATACCTCAATAACAACTCTATGGGCATTCAATTCACCTCCAAGATTCAACGAGAATCTATTGACTTCCTCGACCTAAATCTTACATGGGACACCGAACAAAATATAGCCACATCCACATATTTCAAAACTGTTGATTGTAATAACTTTCTCCATTTCAATAGCAATCATCATCATCAATGGAAAAAAAGTATACCATATAGCCAATTTTGCAGAATTAGAAGAAATTGTAGCTCATTAGACAAATATTGTGAACAGTCCAAAATTCTCATTCAGAGATTTGAAGAAAAGGGCTATCCTAGAGATATCAGTATGAGTGGGTATGAGAAGGCATACCACTTGGATAGATCAAACATTCTTCGCACTAAGAAAGCAACAAAGCTGAATAATGATGCTATAGAGATACTCCAACAACCCTGTTTTGTGACACAATTTAATTCTAATGCCAAACGTATAAAAAAAGTGTTATTAAAACACTGGCCCATTTTATTGAAAGACCCCATTTTGAAAAAAGATCTACAAAACACACCAAACGTGATTTATAAAAGAGCACCCACCATTAAACAAACTTTAGCTCCCAGCAAGGTAGTCATCTCCAAGAAAGTTAAAGGCAAATATACACAAAATAACCCTAACAGAAAGGGAGTATTTAAATGTGGCAAAATTAGGTGCCACATGTGTAAACATATCTCACACAAAATTAAAACAATTAAATCACATGTCACTGGAGAAATTTTCACCATCAATGAGTATCTGACATGCAGCTCCTCATATGTAGTCTATGTGTTGTCATGCAGATGTGGACAACAGTATTTGGGGCGCACTATTCGAAATGTTCGCACAAGATGGAGTGAACATAATCGAAATATAAAGAAAAAATCCATGAAACACAGTGTATCTAGGCATTATGTCCATGAACATAATGGAGAAGCCTGTCCCTTCACTATAACACCTCTTGAAAGCATCCCTAGCTCCCACAGATACAACAGATTTACAAAACTTCGCCAAAGGGAGACCTATTGGATTTTTAGATTTGGCTCCCTCTTTCCTAACGGCCTTAATGAAGTAATAGACTCTGCTGCTTTTTAGTCAAATATTGATCCCTCATTTATAATAAGCTAGACAGACCTCGATCTCTATGATGGGGTATCCACTATACCTATCCACGTCTTATACCCGTTGCCACCTTCATGACCCATATATAAACTATACAACACGTATTGCACATAGACACATAGATTACTTTTCACTAGCCCCCCTCGAAATAGGACACATTCCCCAACAATGGTTATAAACAGGACTGTCCCAACACTTGCCATTAATCCATTTTAATTAAACCATTATACTGTACACCTCTAGAATTGTCACTATACATCAGAGCACAATAAGATTCCTCACAACCTCCAATCCACCACTGGCATGAGGTCATAGCACTTGCACCATGTTTCCACTTCTTCCATACTTTAGAAGGGACACTAGGGATTTAGAGAATATACACGCTAAAAATCCAGCAATCCCAATTTTTATATCACAATACTTATGTTCACGCTACACTCGTACATGTTTGTCACATTTTCACACCACCATCACACAGACTCCACTCGATCTTGTTTCTTAGTCAACAATATAGTCACATATAGAACAAATTATTTGCCTTATTACCATACATTACACATATTGTCACACCATATCAATTGTAAGTTATAAAGTATGCACTATCACTATGAATTTATAGTCACATTACACTCACTCATTCGCTCTAGAGCTAACAGAGTGACTCCAACATATTAGAAGAATCAATATAACAGCTAGTTTATAGTCTTGTATAGACACTAAACACATGTACTTGCCGATTTCTGGTATTTATTCACCATTAGATTAATAAGGGTACCTTCATCGTCACTATGGGGGTGGTTATTCACCTCGAGATCAGCCAATAACATAGAGTACCAAATGTAACAACTATTCTTCCAAATTATGTTAAGATATAAAGCAGAAATCATGAAGATCAATTTAATAGACAGAATGGCGATTACATTGTTTCAATGCAAAATCACAAATAGGGGTGGGTAAATGTTTATCGAGAACAGAGCCTTACAATTGGTCCGTTTTTTCCACCTATTAAAGGGACGAATTTTTTGTTTCTAAATAGTGGATTCCCGATATAAAAGCGTGTAATAACATCAAGTCACTATTATTGTATAATGATTGTAGTTGCAATTTGCTACTAAAGATTAGTGTGTCCGCTAGAAAGATATTATGTTAAGATGTAAAGTTGACATCACGATGATCAATTTGATTGACAGAATAGCGATTGCATTGCCTCAATGCAAAACAACAAATAGGGGTGTGTAAACATTCATCGAGAACAGAGCCTTACAATTGGTCCGTGTGTTAACCTATTGAAGGGACGATCTGTCGTTTCTAAACTGTTGATATTTGATACAAAAGCATGTATCCACATCAAGTTACTATTATTGTATAACAATTGTAGTTGCAACTCGCTACTAAAAATGAGTGTGTTTGCTAGAAAGAGATATGGATTTTAATATTTTGAAACACTATTTAGTTAGCATCCGTTTCCAAATGTACTAGCAATGTTAGGCTCATCTCTAAATACCCAATGGGAACAAAAAGGGGAGGGTTTGTTAGAAACTGTTTGGTAGTGGCGGCAATAAAAAGCCGAGATTTTAATGTAGTTGATATGCCTGATGAAACGGCCAGGAGGGCCGAGAAACGCGTAGCAATATTTTACTTGTACCTATTTCATATGTGCTTGTTAAACCTGTGCAATAAAAGTTTTTAATTCATTTTAATATAACTTGAGCCTGGAGTTTGAATACAAGCACACCACTACCAGACAGTCTAACATACAGGACAGCCACTGTTTCCAAGAAAGTGCCGGAGAGAGCAAGCTGGTCAGCTCTGAGTGCCAGCCCGCTTCCACAAGCACACTGGTGTGCTGTGCCAAAGTGTGAGTACCCTGTGCATACAATATTTGGAGTTTTGCCGAATTGTACCGATTGATACACACATTTGTGCGCCTCTCTTCTTTTTTTCACCATCTTTCCAGCAAACACGTTTTCCATTCCGGGATCGTTGTGGAGAGTGCAGCCGCGGGAGAGTGTCCCTAGCCTTGGGACCAATTGAGACTTCCAGGATTCCAAGGACTTTATATCCGAAACCAAGCCAACCAATTATGGACATTGAATTCAACGCCATTTAATGAGGTTCCACTTTTCATTATATCAATAGTGATTGTAATTTCTGATTTGTTGTTCAATTGTGTTTTAGACATTGTTGTAGTTAGTTGTTTAGGTTAACAACTGTTCATTTTTTACTCATATGTTGTGTATAGTGAGCGCCCTCTGGTGACCTAGGTCATTTATTCTCTCTCAATTAACTAACAGTTGCCCTCTATCTCCTCACTAATATCATTCTCACCTCTGCAGTCCCCACCTCCTGTTTTCAATCCTCCTACCCGTCTAGATTGTAAGTTTCCACGGGAATAGGGCCTTCAATTCCCCCTGTATTTGTCTGTAAAATTTTGTGTTTTATCGTATTGTTTCTCCACTGTACTGTTATCCTTGTACCCATGGGCAGCGCTGCGGAATCTGTTGGCGCTTTATAAATAAAGAATAATAATAATAATAAAAAGTACACTAACACCCATAAACTACCTATTAACCCCTAAACCGAGGCCCCCCCACATCACAAACACTTAACTACAATGTTTAACCCCTAATCTGACGACGGGACATCACCGCCACTTTAATAAATATATTAACCCCTAAACCGCTGTACTCCCACCTCGCAAACACTAGTTACATTTTATTAACCCCTAATTTGTCGGCCCTTACATCACCCACACTTACCTACATTTATTAACCCCTAATCTGCCGCCCCCAATGTTGCCGCTACTATATTAGTCTCCGTCATTCTAGGGGGTTTCTGTAATTTTATTACACATCTTAGGCAGGAAACTCATATATGGGCACACAAACCAGAAAACTCCATATGTTTAAATTACTTTAAAGTGGCCCATCAGTTTTATCTATACAAATGTCTGTTACTTTGTTCTCTCGGGTGTAACCAGTAAAAGGTGGGTTTATTTCTGCATTATGCTTCCAAATCTTTGCATTTAGCAATGTTTGGAGCATTTCATAGAATATTGAAATACAACACGTTATCTATTGAGATATATATATATATATATATATATATATATATAATATTACTCACCAATACCCTGACATAGGTCTATGTGTTTTTAATTTGCTAGGTAACAATATATTGCCCAAGGTCGCTCCCTTCTTATAAGAAAAGCAACATCCTTGTCGGGCAATATGTTGAAGTTTGTCTTCCGTTTGTAGCATCAGAAAATGCTTGCTAGTGATCTTACAAAAACCACTGTACTAAGAAGAGTACTTAGTTACAAATGTAATCTGATTGAAATCTTTATTACTTTTCTGTAATTTACCATTATTCTTCAACAATGTACTCATCTCTATGTGATCAACTTCCTCTCTTGCCCTAAGAATTACTTCTTTCCTATATCCTCTCTCTAGTAACCTTCTGGACACGTTTCTTCTCTGCACCTCATAATCAATAATATCAGAACAATTCATTTTGTTCTAACATACTGTCCCCTGGCTACTGAATAAAGTATATGTTTGGGATGATTACTTTTTCCATGTAAGAGAATATTGCCTGAAATTGGCTTCCTATTAATGATGGAATCAATTATGCCAGATTGTTAATTGGCTTTAAGTGTAACATTCAAGAAGTTTGCCCTAGAATGTTGAAATTCATGGGTAAACTTGAGACCTAATGAATTATCATTTGATACATCAAAACCTCATCCAATAGTTCTTCACTCCCAGTCCAAACAAATAATAGTCATCTATAAACCCGTCATACATGTGAATATAAGACACAAATGGATTTTTTTCTTCAAAGATATTTAGAGAGGGCCTCCCACCAGCATAAAAAGCGGCAAACATAGTCCCCATGGCTGTTCCACATATCTGGAGATAAAATTTGTCCTCAAACTTGAAATAGTTATGAGTTAAAAGAAATTAAGTGGTTCTAAGAAGAAAATCAATAAATTATTCACTATAGTTGACTTTGTTCTCTAAAAAAATATCTTATAGCACTTAGGCCCAGTTCATATGGTATTGATGAATAAAGAGAAACACCATCCACAGCTAGCCAATAATATTCAGGTTCCTAAGAGAGTTTATCCACTATCTGCCATAGATGTTTGATGTCACTTAAATAACTGTGAAGCTTGAATACTAATGGTTAAAAAATGCTGTCTAACCTTTGGGAGAAGGGCTCACACATGGAACCAACACCAGATACTATCGGTCTACCCTTTACATTATTCAGGAACATATGCACCTTTGGTAAGTCATGAAAAATTTGGTGTTATCAGATGTTATAGCCACAAATAATCAAAATAATCAAATGCGTCATGGTCTATGTGGCCCCTATATAGCCCCTCATTCCATAGGGATTTTAACTGTTTTTTAAAAAGGTTGACTGATTGATTTTTTTTGTAAACTCATAGCCACCCGCATTATTCAGCTGTCTGAGGTCCTCTTCCACATAGGCCCTTCTATCCCACACTGCTTCCCTTATCAGTGGGTGGCTTTTATAACTAACTCATTGTTACTTGTATGGGTTTCAAGGGCTATCCTTTCCTCTCTTGTCAGCTTTGAATAAGATCTTTTTGGATGTTTAAATAATTTAACTAAATCTGTTTCTGACCCGTTTAAATACCCCTTGACTGTACAGGGTAGAAGATGGAGCCTGGTTTAAAGCTCATGTGGAAACTTATCCTATCTGTGACACAAAGAAATAAATTGTGTCAAGTGAAAAATATATTGAACAGTGTCAAATAAATGAATACTTAAATTGGTAATATAAAGTCCGAGATTTGGCAATCAACAATCCTTTTCTCCAGCAAGGGAGTTTATTAATTCCTCAAAAGACAAAAGGTGAGAAACATAGCATAATACTGTTATAAATAAAGGGGAGCTATGATAGCTCCACGATAAGGCACAATGCAAAAAGCCTCCAGGCATACAGGAACTCTTCTCTGATCATTTTATTACAACACAGTAAACCGAGAAAAAGAACAATAATGTTACATAATAAAGGTCACTCTGGGCTAACAGCTGTAGCAAGTTTATATAAGTGAGTAGTACTGGATATGTTCATCTAAATCACTATCTGTGACACGATGCAAACCTGAATTACCCCAAATTTGCTGCAAAAGTTCCCGGGGGCTCTTTTCTATTTACCAATTTAAGTATTCTTTTTCTTGACAATGTTCAATATATTTTTCACTTTACAGTGTGCTATTTTGTGTGTGCGTGTGTGTGTGTGTGTGTGTGTGGGGGGGGGGGGGGGTTAATCCTATCTATGTCACCATTGATTTCAATATCTAATTCTTCCAATTTTTGGACAAAAAAAATTCAATAAAACCAAACTGCATAGCATTGCAATCATCATCTTACAAATCCAAAGGGCTACTGGAACTAGCTTGACCACATGTTCAAAAAATGTTTATTAAGGGTTTGTTGCCTAATTAACTTATTTATGATTAAACAACTAAAAATCTATGCGCTGGTGGTAGATAATACTTCACATAAAAATCAGATACCCCGAGTCATCTGAATAAATAGTTTTAGTAGCAGTTATGATTGTCTTATATGTGTGCGCCTGTGTGCAAACACTGGCTTAATATCTACCAAATGACAATGGTCTTAGTAGTATTTGTATTTCTATGTCTATGTTTATATAAAGAAATGCATAGAAAAATGTGTGTAAAATTAGCAAGTCCAGTTTATACCTTGGTAGGTATTTAAAAATACTTTTTGTAAAAGATTTGGCTTTTCGCTCATAAAATGCACCAAAGGTAGAAAATAAGGTATAATTGGTAGAAATACAGTTGTTAGAGATCGTTGTTGAAGACAACTATTGACACCTGGTTCAACAATAGGTGTTTATTTTCAGCCTTTTTGAAATAAGCCTTTATGTGATATGACCAAAAGATTTAGGCTAGGTGTTTGAGCCGTTTTCTGTATGTCACAGTAATTATATCACAATAGTTATTGAACACTTAGCTTGTCTTTTGCGATATTATTAATCAACAGACTTTGAATAAGGTACCTTATTTGCAGTTCCAAGTCATATAAGAAGGTTCTTGCGTGTCCAAATGAGGTATAGATGAGAAACTTTCTTTGTCCTTTCAAAGTTTCTAGGAGCGCTTGTTGCAGCGTGTATGTCTCCTGTGAAAGTTGCCTCTGTCACTTCCGTGTCCGGTCTTGACACGCCCACCAAATGCGAGATTGACAGATAGGTAAAGAGCAAGGTTTCTCCAGTGCAGTGTAAGCAGTCTGTATCCAAGGTGATCAGTAAGCAGTCTGTATCCAAAGCAACGCGTTTCAGCTCCAAAGAGCCTTTCTCAAGCTTCTGTCAGACCTGCTTAGAATCCTATCTTTTATACCTTTGTTCCTGATTGAGTAAATTGTTTAATTGTTTTATTGAAGCATTGTCAAAGCCAATATCATTTCTGTGTGTGGTTTTCAATATGCTTGAAAAAAAAAAAAATAGACAAAGATTTAACAGGACAGGACCTAAAAGGTTTTTTCCCATGTTTTATATGCAAATCTTGCAGACACTCCAAGAAAAGTAAAGCAGTCACATCACATATTAATAAAAGGGAATTTAAAATCCAAGAATGTATAAGATGCACAGATAAAAATATTGTCTACATGATTCAGTGTAAATGTGGAATGCAATACGTAGGCGAATCAGAACGCCCCCCTACGTGAAAGAATACGAGAGCATATTTTATCCATCGAAAATATGGACGAGGATAGAAAGAAGGACCTACCCGTCCCTAAGCATTTTAAAGCCTGTAATAATGGTAATCTAAAATTTTTTAACTATATGGGCATAGCCAAATTACAAAAACAAAAGAGTGGGGGAGATAATCAAAAAAGATTATTGCAGCTAGAAAGCAAATGGATTTACAATTTAGACACTCTTCACCCACAAGGTCTGAATTTAGAAATTGAACTGAGAAGTTTTTTCACATAGATCATAACACAATACTACAAGAAATCATAAATACCTACAATCTCTATATTGAGACTGTTTCACCCATCTATTACACATTGGTTTGTTCTATAAAACTTAGAATGTCCAGCTTTATATATATGTATATATTATTTAGTCCTTTATTACCAAAGAAAAAAACGTTTTTAAAGTATATAAATAAATCTGATAATGTTTCTATCTTAAACAAATGTTAAGTTTTATTTTTCATATGATGCAGGTCATATATAGATATGTACAGTTTTTTTAATGTACAGTAATAACTTGGAAATACATTGGAAAGAACCAATAGAAATATAAAAATGTAAAAATATTTTTTCAACAAAGGAAAAAAGAGAACTAAGCCAACAATTCCATTCCAGTTTTCACTATAATTATTTACTTAATCTAAAGTGGCTTTTAAACATATTGAAACCACACACAGTATAGTACCAATATAAATATAAAAAATATATTTTCAACAAAGGAAAAAAAGAGAACTATTCCAGTTTTTTACTAAAATTATTTATTTAGTTGTTTATTTATTTTATTATTTTTTTCTAATAAGAATACATGAATACTCTATAGCGGCTTTCAAGCATATTGAAAACCACACACAGAAATGATATTGGCTTTGACAATGCTTCAATAAAACAATTAAACAATTTACTCAATCAGGAACAAAGGTATAAAAGATAGGATTCTAAGCAGGTCTGACAGAAGCTTGAGAAAGGCTCTTTGGAGCTGAAACGCGTTGCTTTGGATACAGACTGCTTACTGATCACCTTGGATACAGACTGCTTACACTGCACTGGAGAAACCTTGCTCTTTACCTATCTGTCAATCTCGCATTTGGTGGGCGTGTCAAGACCGGACACAGAAGTGACAGAGGCAACTTTCACAGGAGACATACACGCTGCAACAAGCGCTCCTAGAAACTTTGAAAGGACAAAGAAAGTTTCTCATCTATACCTCATTTGGACACGCAAGAACCTTCTTATATGACTTGGAACTGCAAATAAGGTACCTTATTCAAAGTCTGTTGATTAATAATATCGCAAAAGACAAGCTAAGTGTTCAATAACTATTGTGATATAATTACTGTGACATACAGAAAACAGCTCAAACACCTAGCCTAAATCTTTTGGTCATATCACAAAAAGGCTTATTTCAAAAAGGCTGAAAATAAACACCTATTGTTGAACCAGGTGTCAATAGTTGTCTTCAACAACGATCTCTAACAACTGTATTTCTACCAATTATACCTTATTTTCTACCTTTGGTGCATTTTATGAGCGAAAAGCCAAATCTTTTACAAAAAGTATTTTTAAATACCTACCAAGGTATAAACTGGACTTGCTAATTTTACACACATATATCATATACTAATTTTAGCTACACCTCAAAACAATTGGTTGGTACCAACTTTCTCACATAACCACTTTAAGATTAAGCAATTTCGACTGACTGTTTTATATTGATTCTAATAAAAGAATATTATTTTTAACCAATAATCTTTGTATATTTTTTTATTATTATTTTTTATTTTTATTTTTGAATTAGAACTTAATAATTTTAAGATATTATTCTATGAAAATTCTTTAAAAACTAAAAAACGTTGTTTTTCTATACATTTCTTTATATAAACATAGACATAGAAATACAAATACTACTAAGACCATTGTCATTTGGTAGATATTAAGCCAGTCTTTGCACACAGGCGCACACATATAAGACAATCATAACTGCCTTATTAACTTGTTCATATCCACAAGGTTTGCAACAGATTCAACTTGAATGTTGGTACAAAGCCAGGCAATTACTATAAGAAGACGAAATTCTACTGTACTCAAATTATATTTAGTTAAATTAATCACATTTAGTGTTTGTATTTTCTCTAATTCTTGCCTTGTCTCAGAGTATCACGTGTTTGTAGTAATCATATGTTTTTGTCTTCTTCTACTTCCCTCCTCCTCCTCCTGTTTTTTCCAGAAGAAGCTGAAACACCTGCTTCATCTCAGCCTTTCCACTCTGTTTACCAGTTTGACCTGTAGTTTCAATACTACTACCAATATAATAAGTGGGGGAAAATCTATTGGCCCTCGTTTGACCACGTTTGCCTCTCTGACCTTCAGTATGGGCAGGATTAGATCTTACAATATTATGAAAGACATCTATGAACATTCTCTGATGTAGGTTTTAAAATAAATTTGGGTAAAAATCACGAATACCATCCTGTTTTGTAACTAGACTTTCACTATCTGTACTTAAATCCTCACCAGAATTAGTATATGTATGCAGCATATGCTCACATTTTTCTATCACACATACACTTAATACTATTGTGTCTGTGATGTCATGTATGACATCATCAGCACTTGGAGTATGCTCAGGGGACAATTATGACTGCATGCAAGCAAGTTCTGTGCATTGCAGACGTTTTAGCAGTAATGTTTGACAGCTTCAACTATCTTTTAACTAAGTCCCATGGAGCCAGTTCTGTTAAAATTATATAATTCATTCCTCCATAAAGTCTTGATTCTGGTTGCGTGCCTGTATTCTCTCTTCAAGAGAAATGTTTACCTTATTATTCATTTTCTTGATCAAGCTCATTTACACTCAAACCCATTCTCCTTTGCCAAATGTGTCAGTGAAATAGAAGATTAAATAAAAATAGTCTATTTTTATTCTTTGCTAAAAATCTTTTTGCAGTGACCTAATGGTCAGTATTTCCTTCCCTTTTAATTTGAACTCGTTCAGCACATTTAAAAGTTATGCTATAAGCTGGCCCTTGTATAGAATTAAACAGTGTAGGCCTGGTTACAACTGGAGTGCAAAAAATATTAGCATATTGATCACTAACAACGCTTAAACTTAATCAATAATTATTATGACGCTCATATAAAAAGTTAAAAATAATAAGGTAGCCCAAATCCCTCACCTCATTTACTTCAAAATTGTGTTGCGCACTAACCCGGATATTTGCTAAACCAAAGTGCCCTAATCCGAAGGTGCAGTAAGAAATAGTTTAGATAACTTTGTTCTTCACTCAGTAGAAAATGTTAGACAGACAGACAGATAGATAGATATATAATATAACCAATGTTAGGGCAGGTGTGCTATCCATTTAAAGTAAAGAGAACTCTAAAGAGATGACAGCCGCACTAAACATCTTCAGATAATTCTGTTTAACCATTTACTTGTAATAACAGATTGTGCGCTATTCATTGGTTGGGCACGCAATATTGATAGCGCTCCACTTATACCTTGTGCCTGTATGTTTTGATGTTGTGGCAATTTATAATTGCAAATATGTTATTGGTTTCAATATTTGTCTTCAGGTGCAGAAAATATAGCTATTTATGTATAATTTGGCTTCACACAAACATATATCTAATTTAATACCTAGCAATTATGTATATTAAAAGCACCAATGGCTTAAATACAGTTTAACTCACTTTTGTATCAGTGAGGCAACCATGTTTTTTTTACCTTCAGTAGTTAGTTACAGGAAAAACTGAATAGAAAGAGTAAGCTATCGCTGCGGAATCTGTTGGTGCTCTACAAATAACCGATAATAATAATAAGGGAGCAGCAAGAATACCAACAGATTAATTCTACATTGCATTCCTTTAACCCACAGATATCACCTTTTTATTACATTTTCTGTGTTGATGCAGACAAAAGAAAATAAGTTAAATGGACAGTAAACACCTTTGTGATTTTAATATAAAATGTTTAGTTATGCATAGTGAGACAGCTTTGCAATATAGTTAAACTATTTATTTTGCCCCCCTTTCGTGAAATTTACAGATAAATGTGAAAACAATGCACTTCATACTAACATTATGAACATGGATAGCTTTGTTGTTGTCTGCAGATTTAAGTCCGGAATGGCTTCTTCAGACAAGGCAAGTTGTGGGTGGAGTTTGGCTATTGAAAAACAAAAAGATGGTAAAGGGATATGAAACCCAAATATTTTCTTTTCTGATTTACATTTAAAAAAAAAAAGTTTCCAATTTAGTTCTATTATCAAATTTGCTTAATTCCCATGGTATTCTTTGTTGAAGAGATACCTAAAAAGGCATCTGGAACACTACATGGTAGAAATAGTGCTGCCATATAGTGCTCTTGTAAATGGATAACATTCCTGCAAAACTGCTGCCATATTGTGCTCAAGCATGTACACCCTGCTAAGCCTTTCATCCTTGCTTTTCACCAAAAGATGCCAAGAGAATGAAGAAAATTTGATAATAGAAGTAAAATTGAAGGTTGCTTAAAATTGCATGCTCTATCTGAATCATGAAAAACATATTTGGATTTACTGTCCCTTTAAATACAGAATTTCTAAAGAAAATTAATTTAATAGCATACTTCCTGAAATGATTATTTATAACAACTCTATCTGAGATATACTGTATATGTAGATTTGATTGTTTTGTATTGCAATCATACTTATTGGAATTGCAGGGCTACATGAATTTGAATACATGTATCCTATTAGTTTTGTGTAAGTTGAGTCATTTATAATTTTAAATACTGTGAATAAATTAAAAAATAGGAAAAGAGACTTTGGCACATGTCACATCTGTTAATTTGTTAAAATGTCAGTTTTGCTGTAGAAATATAAAATGCTCAATCTCCTCTAGATTAAAAATATGAGCATCGAAGCAGAAAAAGATACATATTCTTGAATCTGATTAATCAGTTGGTCGTATTTGGCTTTGGAAATTGCCCAGCTGTCTTTTATTTTTCCTCACATACAATTTGAAAGAGCTGTAACTCAGTAGGAGTTGTATTCTCTATTAGAACATTAATCATTCCTTAGTTCTTGGTCTGTCAGTCATGTAGCCTAAGAACCATATGCCCAGACAGACTTTGCTTCCAAAAATCTAGTGCTCCTGTTTTCTCCTCATATTTCATAATCAAAAATGGTTAGAATTTTTAATTTTTTTGCACAGAATGTTTGATTTTTTTTTGCAAAAGTTCTAATTAAACTTCTATATTAGATTATCTAACAGTTTAAAACGATATATGTTGATGCTCGATGTTAGCCAATATGTTCTACTATACACTTGTAAAACTAAACATGTTATCACATTACATGCTAAATAAATGATCCATTATTAAAACTTCCTTTGAAAACATTTTCTATTATTGTTCAAAAAATAAAACGACCTAAAGTAAAATGGATCTCTTCACCCATAAATAATAGGCCTTTAATCCCTCCGTGGTTGCTCAACAGGAAACACTGGCTCCATTTAATACAAGTGACTCAAATGGTAGATTATATTTAATGGCAAGTTTAAGTGAAAGCAAAAAGTCATAATTATATTAAGTATGTTACTGCCATTGTACTTCAATATTTTACATGACTTTTCTTTGTAAAAACATACTCTTAGCTTTACTACTAAAATGCCTAAATATGTCAAGTGTTACAATGATAGACTGTTATTGCATTAAAGGGACATAAACATCTCATAATTACAAGACATTTTTGAAGCTTTGCAATAAAGTAACATACTAGCCACAAGTGAAACCTTTCTGAATACAAATTGTAGATTGTTTTCCAGGTGTCATAGGGATGGATCTAACCATGGAACAATGATGACTGGACAAATGGATAAGTATATAACATATCACAGTGAAGATGTAGAATATGGCATTAGGCAAAAAAACGAACAACAACCAACTAGGAGTTTTGTAAACAGTGAATATGGGCTGTTCTGTAGATGAGGAGTGTTGGAGGGCAAAGAATACATTGCCATGAAATAAATATGCCTAGATTTGAACTTCTTTTCATTCCCTTAAGGTTAGTGGAAAGAAAAAAATATTCAAAGGCCCAGATATTCAAAGATTCTCCAACTTAGGCCTAGTTTCCATTGAGTTGGTAAGGTGTGGAAACTGGTATTAACATAAAAATTCTTCTTAGACTTTAATGGTGATAAATGTTTTACCACCAGTTTCCAAGCTTTACTACCTCAATTAAAATTAGCTCTTAGAGAGAAATTGCAGTTCAGACTTCACAAATGCTGAACTCACTGCATTTTTAAAAGTAAATGGGCAGAACTTTCCAGCACTGCGAGATCTCTCTCATTTATGTATGTGAAGCAGAGACAAGCCCAGTGCAATGAGTTTTGTTACACTTACACTTTGTGCATTTTATCTTATATTACTATACATTTCAGATGGAGTCCTTTTCAGTATTATTGCATTTAAGCTTTGCACTTTCTCTTTTGTATTTTAATACATTTATGTTTAATCTAGCATTTATTTAACACATTTTGATTATGCTTTGAAATTTTCTGTGTTACTTTAATAACTTAGGATCATACTTTGTATATTTTTGTGCATCTTTCACAAATTCCAAATCTAATATATTTTGTATTTTCTCTATTGTAAACTGACAGATTCTGAAAGTGAGAGGGACAGGGCAGTTCTCTGGGCTGAACAGAGGAGTTCCCAGGGTGTTTCTAAAGCTCCCTCTCACTCTCTCTTGTGAAATTTTGTAAGCCATTTAAACAAGCTTGTTTTCCTGATTTGTCTAGCCAGCTGTATGCAGGTGAAGTTTGCTCAAAATTACCAATACACTTATTGTAACTAACAAAAAAGTAATATATACTAAAATATAGACAAAAGCAGTTTAATTTAGAATTGAAGTTACCTTCTCTCTCCCATGTGAAATTTTGTATCCCATAGAACTTCAGTACTCACTATGGAAGGAATCTCTCATCTTTCTGGGATTTCCAGGTTCCTCCCCTTTTCAGCTTTATACGCTCTTTCCAAACTAGAGAATGTTTGATTATCTGGCCCATGGAAATTAATGAAACTCTCTGGGAAACTGAAGCTGACTGTTTTTCAGTTTTAATCTTAATAAATAAAATACATTTAGCTCCTAGACTATTAAAGGACCCCTCAATGCAGTAGAATTGCATAATTAACAAGTGCATAATAAAAAGACAATGATTTAACACCTACTCTGAATTTCAAATAAGCATTAGGTTTTTTTTCACCCATTTTCCAGCCCCCTGTATCATGTGACAGACATCAGCCAATCACAGACTAGTATACGTATACCCTGTGAGCTTGTGCACATGCCCAGTAGGATCTTGTTTCCCAGAAAGCGTGAGTATAAAAAGATTGTGCAAAATTTGATAATAGAAGTAAATCGGAAAGGGTCTTAAAACTGCATGCTCTATCTGAATCATAAAAGTGTATTTTAACTTGAGTGTCCTTTTAAAAATTATTCTGAGCACAAAATAGAAGCTCTCCACTTGTAATCTTACCCTTTATATTTAAATCTCAAAGTGTTAAATGCCTATTTTTTTTTTTTTTTTTTTTTAGAAGAATAATGTGCACACATTTATGCAATCAGCCAGGTCAATTTAATTCCTTTTTAACTTAATTGGTGGCAATTGTATAGTTATTCTAAATTGCAAAACACAAACAAATTGCAAAACACAAAAATTGTTTCTGTTGAAACATATATTTTTAAATTATATTTTAATATTTTTATTTGAAACATTTTCTTGTTATCTCCACAGATTACACTCAAAGAGACTTCAACTGTATAAAGAAAGATAACTTTATCTATTCTAATTTTGTTGTCCATCTGTAATTATAATCAGAAAGTTAAACCAAATTTTCCTGCCAAATATAATCTTCATAGATTCATCCTCATATTTTTATATTTATGGAGTGGAATAATATTGCTGTAGTTTTTAAGGTGTTATCAACTTGCTCTGTCTCTGTAAAAACAGGGATAAACTTAGATTATTGACTAATGTTTTTATTTCCATGCATTTCAATATGTCTTGTTTAGTTTGGCAAATTAGAGCTTATGATAACACAGAAACACAGAACACATTGTAACAAAATGATAAGTGCAGTGCATCTTTTTTGGAATTCTAAATTTTCTTTGTTGTTTAAAGTAGAAAAAACATTTTGTGCAACATTGAAACCAAACACATAATTGAAGTTTCATAAATGTGGTTTTGTTTATACTGACGTGTTTAAGGGACATGAAACCCAACATTTTTCGGATATGATTTAGATAGATCATGCAATCTTAAACAACTTACTTCTATTATCAAATTTACTTCATTCTCATGTTATCCTTAAAGGGACACTGAACCCAATTTTCTTTCTTTCATGATTCAGATAGAGCATGACATTTTAAGCAACTTTCTAATTTACTCTTATTATCAAATTTTCTTCAATCTCTTGGTATCTTTAGTTGAAATGCAAGAATGTAAGTTTAGATGCTGGTCCATTTTTGTCAACAACCACCAATAAAAATGTGCTGTCCAGAGTTCTGAACCAAAAAAAGAAGCTTAGATGCCTTCTTTTTCAAATAAAGATAGCAAGTGAACAAAGAAAAAATGATAATAGGAGTAAATTAGAAAATTGCTTAAAATTGCATGCTCTATCTGAATCACAAAAGAAAAAAAATTGGATCAGTGTCCCTTTAATTAAAGGAGCACCAATACATTTCTGGGAGCTCTGAACACATCCGGTGAGCCAATGACAATAGGCATATATGTGGACCAATCAGCAACTAGCTCCGTTTCTGCTGCGCCTCTCTGTGAGTCCCTTCACTGGCTCCCCATTCACAGCAGAATTAAATTCAAAATTATCACCCTGACCTACAAAGCTCTCACCAATGCTGCCTCACCCTACCTGTCCTCACTTATCAACAAATATACTCCAGCCTGCCCCCTAAGATCCAACAATGACCTGCACCTTGCGTCCTCTACCATCACCTCCTCTAATGCTAGACTGCAGGACTTCACTCGTGCGGCACCAACCCTCTGGAACGCATTTCCTCGAGCTGTCAGACTCTCCCCTAACCTCTCCTCCTTTAAACGTTCCCTAAAGACCTTTTTGTTCAGGGAAGCCTATCACCCGACTCGTTAACAAATGAACTTCATTAACCTTACAGCTGCCCTCATCTATCTCCTCACTAATATCATTCTCACCTTTGCAGTCCCCACCTCCTGTTTCCCATCCTCCTACCCATCTAGATTGTAAGTTCCCACGGGAATAGGGCCCTCAATTCCCCCTGTATTTGTCTGTAAAATTTTGTCTTTTAATGTATTGTTTCTCCATTGTACTTTTATCCTTGTACCCATGGGCAGCGCTGCGGAATCTGTTGGCGCTTTATAAATAAAGAATAATAATAAAAAAATAATAATAACTAGCTCCCATTGCTGCTCCTGAGACTACCTAGGGATGCTTTTAAACAAAGGATACCAAGAAACAAACAAATAAACAAATTTGATACGATAAGTAAAAAAAAGTGGTCAAAAATCACATGCTCTGTTTGAATAATGAAAGAATTTTTGGGGTTTCATGTCCCTATCCATTAAAAGTATAAAGTGCACTGAAATATTTTATTGTACGTAATTCTTACCTCAATACCAAACTTGAGATAATGTAGCCTAGGCTATCGGTTGTTCACCACTTGTAATTTAACCCATTATTGTATCAATTAGGGTTTGCAGTATGCACATGTTCTTTGCTTTAATTTAGTGCCAATTACATGTTAAAAGTTTGCAATCGACATCATGGCAATAATATCTACATCATCATCACATCTAGATAGATAGATAGATAGATAGATAGATAGATAGATAGATAGATGATGGATAGATATTGTATATAGAAATATGTATTAAAAAATAAAAATATTTTTTTTTCTATGTGAAGAACATAGGAATTTCAAGTATTTATATTCAAAACACATTAACACTATATCAGCCAAGCTAACCCTTCTCTGGTAAACATTATTTGCCATGGACTTTTAATATTGTCGTGCGCTAATGTTAGCATGGGCCAGCAATATTGCATATCTCTGCTGGGGATTCACAGGTAGTGCATAAGACATACTAATCTTAGAGTTTGTTTTAATTCATTATACAGAAGCCACAGAAGATAATGGGCGGGACACAATTCTATTTATGGATTTGCTTATTTTTTTAATGTTTTTTTAAATATAACTGCACACTCCCTAGTATAATTGGAAACTGTCATGTTAAAAGTGAAACCAAATAAAATGATTATTTATATAAAATTACTCCAACAAAAAGCTTTTTAAATAAACAAAAAAAAAACAACAACTTTGAGTCACAATAAAAGGTTTTGTACCTTGAAATCTTTAGTATATAAAGTAAATCATAAAGATACCAATCTCTTTAAAAACAATTAAATTCCATGCTGTAACATTAAAACCATCCAAGGGGTGAATGCTTATGCAAGGCACTGTATTGGCCCATTAACTATCAGTTAAATATCACTTTATTCATGTAGCCTATTAGAAGATTGTTTACATAAAAATGATTATTATTTTTGTACAATGTTCTGCTTATATATATATATGTAGTACTGATATTTTGGAAAACGTGTTTTTGACAGTTTATCATAAATATGAATATAACTTTTTCCAATCGTTCTCATAAAGAGGGCTATAGGGATAATTAATTGTACTTAATAACATCTTACATTTGAATTCTTTATAAATTGTCTTTAAAAGAGTTTCCACGTATTACTGTATTATACTTAGAATAGGCTAGTGCAGAATCACACATGCTTCTTGATGCTCCATCTGGATACTGAAGAGCACTATAAGGAAGCAAGGACCTCCTCAGATACAATGATACATGCTCCACATTTTGCATACAGATGATGGGAAATTAAATGGATCTAAACTTGTCTCACATGTTGGATGTTCCTCACATCTTATAAAAAATATCAGGTCTCTGAAAATGCTATTAACAAAATATTGGAATGTTGTGAGCATAAAAAAAGACTGATGGTTTGAGAG